>NC_081522.1:41612600-41642600 GCF_030273125.1 Centropristis striata
TCCTCCTCATCTAAAGCTCAACTATATACTATATATCACTAGAAACTGCCCACAACAGAGCTGCCACACTGCTAAAAAAGGTGTTTAGTCTAAAAACAAGATAAAAACACTAAATCTGAAGGAAATGATCTTGCTGCATGGACAGATAATTCATGGTCATTTTTCCACTTTTCTGAATCATTTTTCCTGCTTTTCTGACTTTTTTTTCTCACTCATTGCTTTCCCTGTTTTTCTGATTTATTTTCTGTTTTTCAGAGTATTTTTTCAGTTTTTCTGACTATTTTTATAATTAAATCTAGAAATAAGCTTATTTCTTAAAATAAGAAATTGACTCTTAAAGTTCTCTAAGTTTTACCATGATGTAATCTTACTTTGGAGTGTTAAATAATGAGCTGATGATGACAACAAGTCACTCCAATCCTTCCTGAGGGAACATTAAAGTTTGTACAGCAGAGTGACTTTATGAGTTTCTGCAGGAATTCAAACTTTCTATAATTCTCGGCGGCTCCAGGACCAACAACTGAGCTGGCTGTTTATTTGTTCACAATAACAACAACAACAAACTGTCTTTTAGTTCGCCCTCATGAAAGAACTGAAGAGTAGAACTAAAGGTTCCATATCTGTTATTCATGATGAAATCATCTGTTGTTAAAGTCTATAAACCAGCTCACACAGTGGAAACTCCTCAACAGTTTCTATACTGGATGTTTACTTTTACATCTCTTTGTTTATTCTTTTATGAATATTTTAATCTCCATGTTGAATTATTCAGTTAGTGACTGTTTAATGTTTCTTTCTCAGAGTTAATGGCAGCGTCTCGTCTCAGTGGGACGACAGTCTGTCTGTCTGTCTGTCCTCCTGTCTGTCTGTCTCTCTCTCTGTCTGTCTGTCTGTCTGTCTGCCTGTCTCTCTGTCTGTCTGTCTCAGATTGTCTCTATAACAAGCTGTTTATTGAATCTTTAATGACTCCAGTGTGTTTTAACTTCCTTCCTCCTCTGAGCCAGCAGTTAGTTTTCCTGTCAAAAGCATTAAAAGGATTAAAGAATATTCCTCACTAAAGCTGCAGCCTGACAATAATTAGCTGGAAGAACATTATCCTCTCTCACACACTCTAATATACAGGATAATTACCTCCAGATCCATTAAAAGGAACGCTTATTAATACAGCATCACCTTCTGATATTCTCTCACCTTGTATATATATATATATATATATATATATATATATATATATATATATATATATATATATATATATATATAGACCCAGCTAATAATAGGGGCAGGCTATTATTTGAAGGAGGCTTTTATTAAAAAAGAAATCAGAGCAGCTCTGAGCGGCACTTTTTAGAGTGTTTTACACAGCGCATTGTAGCCAGTTACCCGGATGTCGGCCATATTGGAAGTACTGGGATGTAAACGAACAATGAACAGCTGAATGTTCATTTTAACAGAAACAACCATATTACAACCCCACGAGTTAGTACCTACAGGACTAACTCGTGGGGACAAACTTCTAAATACAGAAATCTGTTACTGTCAAATAAATAAATAAATAACTAAAGTCTAATAATAAAGTATTTGTGTGGTTCTGAGCTCCAAACAGAACCTTTATTTCACATTAATTACATTTCTTTTGGCCTCATGAGTCACTGCTGCTGCTGATCCTATTTCCATTGATTCCAGTAAAAATCAACCTTTGTGCCCCTCAAAAGAACAAGTATGACTATTTATAGAGCTTCCTGTTCAGCTGGCAGCTCGGCTGCAGCTCTGACCTTTCTCTGCTCCGTCTGTCCTGCGTCTCCTCATCGCTGCTGGAAAACCTCCCAACAAACAGCATCAGCTTCAACAACCAAACGCCTCAATCTCTGATTGTATTTTGGAAAAACTAGGACCATTTATTTCATTCTCTGTCCACTGTATAAAAAAAAGGTGTCTAAAACCAGATCAAACAGTAAATCTGAGGGAAATGATCTTTAGCATGGACAGATAATTTACCTTGACAAGATTTATTAAATTAAGATTATTAAATCTAGAAATTAGCATGTTGAACACTTAAAATAAGAAATTAACTCTTAAGGACGAAGATGGAGGGAGCGGGGTGGACCAACACCTGCTGCATGGTAACAGACCACCAACAGACCACCAACAGACCACCAACAGACTACCAACAGACCACCAACAGACTACCAACAGACCACCAACAGACCACCAACAGACTACCAACAGACCACCAACAGACTACCAACAGACCACCAACAGACCACCAACAGACCACCAACAGACTACCAACAGACCACCAACAGACTACCAACAGACCACCAACAGACCACCAACAGACCACCAACTGACTACCAACAGACCACCAACAGACTACCAACAGACCACCAACTGACTACCAACAGACCACCAACAGACCACCAACAGACTACCAACAGACCACCAACAGACCACCAACAGACCACCAACAGACTACCAACAGACCACCAACAGACCACCAACAGACTACCAACAGACCACCAACTGACTACCAACAGACCACCAACTGACTACCAACAGACCACCAACAGACCACCAACAGACTACCAACAGACCACCAACAGACCACCAACAGACCACCAACAGACTACCAACAGACCACCAACAGACCACCAACAGACCACCTCACCAACAGACTACCAACAGACCACCTCACCAACAGACCACCAACAGACCACCTCACCAACAGACTACCAACAGACCACCAACAGACCATCAACAGACCACCAACAGACCACCTCAGGTGTTCCTCAGGGTACAGTGCTCTCTCCCTTCCTTTTCACTATACTCTATACTTCAGACTTCACACCCAACTCCACAATCTGCCACATCCAGAAGTTTTCCGAGACTCCTCCATTGTTGGATGAGGGGAACCATCTGAATACAGGACGGTCACCAAGGACGTGGTCAGCTGGTGGGAGATCAACCCGCTCCAGCTGAACACCAGCAAGACGAAGGAGATGGTGGTCGACTTCCGGAGGAAAACGCCACACTTCACCCTGGTGAACATCCAGGGTTTGGAGGTTCAGACGTTTAGTGGAGAACTACAGATTCCTGGGTTCACCTCAGTAACAGACTGACTGGACTGATAACGCCCTGTACAAGAAGGGCCAGAGTCTCCTCGTCGACTACTACAGCCTGTTAGAGCCTGTTACAGACTGTTACAGCCTGTTACAGCCTGTTACATCCTGTTACAGCCTGTTAGAGCCTGTTACAGCCTGTTACAGCCTGTTACAGCCTGTTACAGCCTGTTACAGCCTGTTACAGCCTGTTACATCCTGTTACAGCCTGTTACAGCCTGTTACAGCCTGTTAGAGACTGTTAGAGCCTGTTACAGCCTGTTACAGCCTGTTACAGCCTGTTACAGCCTGTTACATCCTGTTACAGCCTGTTACAGCCTGTTACAGCCTGTTAGAGACTGTTACAGCCTGTTACAGCCTGTTACAGACTGTTACAGCCTGTTACAGACTGTTACAGCCTGTTACAGACTGTTACAGCCTGTTAGAGACTGTTACAGCCTGTTACAGCCTGTTAGAGACTGTTACAGCCTGTTAGAGACTGTTACAGCCTGTTACAGCCTGTTAGAGCCTGTTACAGCCTGTCACAGACTGTTACAGCCTGTTAGAGACTGTTACAGCCTGTTACAGCCTGTTACAGCCTGTTAGAGCCTGTTACAGCCTGTTACAGACTGTTACAGCCTGTTAGAGACTGTTACAGCCTGTTACAGCCTGTTACAGCCTGTTAGAGCCTGTTACAGCCTGTTACAGACTGTTAGAGCCTGTTACAGACTGTTAGAGCCTGTTACAGCCTGTTACAGCCTGTTACAGACTGTTACAGACTGTTACAGACTGTTAGAGCCTGTTACAGACTGTTACAGCCTGTTACAGACTGTTAGAGCCTGTTACAGACTGTTACAGCCTGTTACAGCCTGTTACAGCCTGTTACAGACTGTTACAGACTGTTACAGACTGTTAGAGCCTGTTACAGACTGTTACAGCCTGTTAGAGCCTGTTACAGCCTGTTACAGACTGTTACAGACTGTTAGAGCCTGTTACAGACTGTTACAGCCTGTTACAGACTGTTACAGCCTGTTACAGACTGTTACAGCCTGTTACAGCCTGTTACAGCCTGTTACAGACTGTTAGAGCCTGTTACAGACTGTTAGAGCCTGTTACAGACTGTTAGAGCCTGTTACAGACTGTTACAGCCTGTTACAGACTGTTACAGCCTGTTACAGCCTGTTACAGCCTGTTACAGACTGTTAGAGCCACGGTGGAAGAAGGATTCATTGATCCCAGCTGCCATCAGACTGGACAACACCAGCACAACCTGAACCTGTTGGAGTTTCTTTCTTTCTTTCTTTTCTGCACATTTTGCATATAATTTGTACTCTGCACATCCTTCACTTAATTTGCACTAGGTTGTATATTGACAGACAGACAGACAGACAGACAGACAGACAGACAGACTGGTTATAAACCAGCAGTGACAGTTAACAGCAGCAGGTCTGATCCGTTCTGTCCTGATTGAGGATGTTTTGGGTAATAGAGACGTCCATCACAGCCAATCAGAGGCAGCAGACGGAGCGTCCACCTCTGTTGCTACTGGCGACGCCCCCCCCGGCCCTCCACCACTCCTCTGGGACAGTTTGTTGCTATGGCAACGTGGAGACGAGGCCACCGCTGGCTTTAAATAAGCCCCCCGCTCCCGTCCACAGCAAGACATACCAACAGACAGACAGACAGACACACAGACAGTTATTTTGTTTCTTTCTTGGTCAGTTAGCTGTAGTTTTCTTTAATGCATTTTAATGTCTGGTTCAACTGAAGGTTCATTTGTTTGGACAAATATAATGATAACAACAAAAACAGCTGATAAGAGTTTAATTTAAGAGCTGATATCTAGGCATTTAACATGGTTTTGTCTTTTTATTGGTCATTATACATCTATTATGGTAATTTTGTGTCTTTTTTTGGTCATTTTATGTCTTTTGTGTGTGTGTGTGTGTGTGTGTGTGTGTGTGTGTGTGTGTGTGTGTGTGTGTGTGTGTGTGTGTGTGTGTGGAGCCTGACAGCCTGCATGCTAATAGAAGACGAGTCCAAACTACATTCACATTCAAAACACTTCACAGCATCCTGAGGGGAAGGATTTATTGTGTGTGTGTGTGTGTGTGTGTGTGTGTGTGTATCAATGGGAGTTGAATCAAAGCTGCCAAGAGAGAAAGAAAAATAAAAAAGTAGCCAACAGTTTAATGAACTAATCAAAGAATGGATGTAATAGTGAAATCTGGAGCTCGAATGTTTCTGAGTTGTTGACAAATCTGAGTACTTCAAAGTTTAACACCAACTTCATAATGGAGAGAGTTACAATTATACAAAAACGCCGGCCCCCGTGGCTCCTTAAGAAGAGCCTCCGGCCCCCGTGGCTCCTTAAGAAGAGCCTCCGGCCCCCGTGGCTCCTTAAGAAGAGCCCCTGGCCCCCGTGGCTCCTTAAGAAGAGCCCCTGGCCCCCGTGGCTCCTTAAGAAGAGCCTCCGGCCCCCGTGGCTCCTTAAGAAGAGCCTCTGGCCCCCGCGGCTCCTTAAGAAGAGCCTCCGGCCCCCGCGACTCCTTAAGAAGAGCCTCCGGCCCCCGCGACTCCTTAAGAAGAGCCTCCGGCCCCCGCGGCTCCTTAAGAAGAGCCTCAGGCCCCCAGTCTTCAATAACACCAGAAAAAAGTCTCCAATAACACCAGAAAATGTCTCTGGATTTGTCTCCAGTCGCTTTCTTGAAAAATAGTCCCTAAGGGGGTCTGAAAAGTCACTAAATATAGCAACAAAGTGGCTAAGCAACACAGCTTCACCAGCTTTTACAAATGTCGCGTGCTGTTGTGGCGTCGAGTACTACGTCACTTCCTGCTAAAAACCATGTTAAATGTCTAGCTATCAGCTCTTACATTAAACTCTTATTTCTACCTGTTTTAGAGAAGAAGGAAGCTGGATGGTGGTGGGGTTGCCCTCCTTTGTTTACTGTTGTTATTGTCATTTCTGATATTTTATATGATACTACATTGGTGTATGTTTTATAATAATGTGGAATATTTATATTTGCCCTACCCTGGGAATTTTTATGGAAAATTTAATTAAAAAATAAAAATATTTTGGAAGGAAGGAAAGATTGTGTAAGAGTAATGATAGATGAACTGGAGCTTGAGAAGGATGAGAGAGGTTCAGCTCTCAGACTCTGAGATGGTTTATGGAAACACAGAGTCGATGATAAACTGCTGACTCATTTGCATCTTTTCACAAATATCTTCAGGGGCAAACGTTTGACTCACATCCCAGCAGATTCTCTGAATAAATAAAGAATCCTGTAGCTGTGAGAGAGAAATGATCCGGATTAAGATGCAGAGACATGATGAGATAAAACAGTCACAATGAAACAGACTGAGACAGAAACTAACAACGACTCCAGTTTGAGTTTTCAGGAGTTTGTCTGATGAACAATGAAACACTGTGGTTCTGTCTGGGAGCTTAAAGAAACAAACTAGAAGAGAAAAGAGTTTGACTCCAGCTGGAGACTTTAGTTGATGATTATTTCTTCTCAATCCTGCATTTCCAGATGGAACATAAACTTGGAAATGCAAAGCAAAAACAGTAAATCTGAGGGAAATGATCTTGCTGCATGGAAAGATAATTTACCTTGACAAGATTTCTGAATATTAAGATTATTAAATCTAGAAATAAGCATGTTGAACACTTAAAATAAGAAATTAACTCTTAAAACGATAAAGTATCTAACACTTCTAAATCTAAAGTTTGCATCTAAACTGCTTGCAGCTTTAATTTATCTTGTTTTAAGAGTTAATTTCTTATTTTCTGTTTTTCTGACATTTTTTTCAATGAAAATGAAATCTTGTCAAGGTAAATTATCTGTCCATGCAGCAAGATGATTTACCTCAGATTTACTGTTTTATCTGGTTTTAGACCTTTGACAGAGAGTAAGAGGAGATAAAACCAGCAGAGTCACAATAACAGACAGACTCCGCCCACTCAAACACAGAGGAGCTTCTTATTGATTCTGTTGAGAGTAAAAAGCTTGTAAAAGCCGCTCGGCGACACCAAACCGCCCTCTGATCCGCTAGCAGGACGCTCTGATCTCTGACGTCCCACGCTCCATCAGATGATCTACTGCTCCAATCCAGCTGATTAAAGGAGGCGACGGCTCGACTTAGAGCATCAACGAATCAAACGCACCTCCCCCCCCCCCGGGCCTAATGACACTCAGCCAGGACGCTCTGCAGCCGTTAGACTGAGTTTATAGGGAACGTTTCCACACAGCAGAGTTTAACCTGCACACAGTTATGATGATCATACATCAGAAGCCCTGAGAGAGGAGGAGGAGGAGGAGGAGGAGGAGGAGGAGTAAATGTTAGATGTGAGGAGCAGAGATGGAGGAGAAGCTGCAGCAGCTTCAGCTGATCAATGGGAACATTACAGGTTCTAGAGAGTTAACAAAATGTAGAAGTTTAATAAAGAAACAGTGTCTTCATAGTTTAACAGCCAGTAGAACATTAAACTACCATCAGACTGCATCATAAAACACACACAAGCTGCACAACAACAACCAACTGGGAAGAGAAACCCCGCCACTGTCAATAACTGACAATAAAAAGGTCCAAGTTCACTCATAAAAACTGTTTTATTGCTGCTGTGTGGTAGGTGTTGGAGCTGCACTCTTCTTTCTTTACTGCACCAAACTCTTCTCTCTTCATCATCAAATATTCTGACTATCAACAGACAGAAATATTGTGTGATTTGTTTGGATTAAAAGGCTCCTGATGCTTAAAGCAGCTCAGCGTATCGTATAACTGCAGACTGAAGCGTTGATATGAACGTGAAGCTTTTCGTTGAGTTTTGAGTTCCACAGAAACGTTTCTGACTCTGACGGAGGAATCAGAGCTGCTGAGCTCTTCATCACAGAGGAAGAGGAGGAGGAGGAAGCAGCATGATAAATAAATAAATAGATGTTGTAGTATTGGAGGCTGGTTCGTGTTTGAGGCTCTGTGAATCTTTATGAGCGTCTCTGTGGAAACATTTGTCTGTTTGAGGCTTCAGGCTGCAGTCAGCTGAGAGTCAGAGTCAAACAGCCTCCAGCAGAGAGACGGAGACAAACACCAGCAGAGAGACGGAGACAAACACCAGCAGAGAGACGGAGACAAACACCAGCAGAGAGACGGAGATAAACTCCAGCAGAGAGACGAAGGATAAATACTAACTCTCAGCTGGGACACTTTAAACATGGAGGTTATTCACACTAGCAAGAGGAAAATAACCAGAAAAGTTAGAGTGAAAAGCTGAAGTCGTCTTTAACTCTTTAGAGTTTTTGGCTAATTTGTCGGTTTTTGACTCTTTTTCATTCTGTCTGTATATCACACTTAGAAAATGTAAGAACACACAAAACTAACAAAAAAATTACAAAAACACACACAGAAAATAAAAAACACATAAAAAAACACAAAAATACAAGAAAACACATAAAACACAGAGAAACACAAAAATACACACAAAAATACAAAAAACAGACATTAAAAATGCTGAATGCAAACTGCAAAATTTGAAAAACCTCTGCAAAAACTTCAGTAAAATCATATTTTATATTCTATTGAAGAAGTCGTGCTCCGGAGAGTTTGTGACTCCAGAAAGTTAATAAACTGACTGAGACTTTGATCAGAGGCAGAACTTTATCACTTTATCACTTTATCACTTTATGACTTTATCATTTTATCAGAAGACGTGAACTCTTCCTCCGCCAGCAGGAAACAGACCAGCACACATTTATTACAGCATGTTAATGTGCCCATGTAGCCAGGTCTTTTTTTATTTAATTTTGTTTATTTGTTTTCCCTAAACAAAACTTTTTGGTGTGTTGTTAACTTTCCCAAAAGAAGAATTATTTTCTGCCTGTAAAAAAGTTCCTATGGTGATTATCAGCACAGCCTTTTGTTCCTGCGGGGAACTGTTTTGGCGTAACACCTGTGGGGAAGAGTTTCAGTGTAACACCACCAGAGTCACAGAGTGTGAGTCAGGAAATGAAGCTTCTCTCTGTTTATTTTCACTATTCTTTCCATTCAAAACCACAACATATATTATATATATATTATATATATTTACTGTTATGTTAAAAGCTTATGAATCTGTTCAATCAAACCGACATTTTACTTACAATTTATAAATTGAACTTTAAATCCAGTTATGTATTCAGAGTTAGCTAACTCTTAGCCTTATGCTAGCTGAAACATTGTTTTGTTTCTCTCTTTTATGCTGATTTGATATTGTGTTATCTGGTGTGTCATGTGTAGGTTGATTGTGTTTTATGTGAGTTTTAATGTTATTTCTCTTTAGAGGCTGAGTGTCTCCTGGGTGTAACGTTTGTGTGTTTCTGTTTTTCCTGTGAATAATAAACTCCACAGATACTCAAACACGTCTCAGTGATTATATTATAAAACACAACAGAGAGTGAGAGCAGAAAGCCGTCTGATAAAACTATAAACCTATAAACTAAAACTGAACCACAGAAGGCAGAGCGCTAAAAATAAAACCTTTATTAATTCACTGTGTTGAGAAGCCGGCTGGATGTTCAGCAGCAGCTGCTGGTGGAATATTAAAGTCTGTCCCTCTGTGGAGAACTCAGATATACAATGGTTCTTTATGGTTCTTTATGGTTCTTTATGGTTCTTTATGGTTCTTTATGGCTCATTAGGAGGAGAGAAAATCTAGTCTCACTCCGACTCGGAGGAGAATCACTCGGCCCACGCTTCGTCTCTCCGAGTCCTCAGAGAGACAGAGCTGCTGGTGTGGGAAGTGAAAGAGATGGAAAGTGTTTGGGTTGTCCCATTGGTCCCATTGGTCCCATTGGTTCCATTGGTCCCATTGGTCCCATTGGTCCCAATGGTCCCATTGGTTCCATTGGCCCCATTGGTCCCGTTGGTTCCATTGGTCCCATTGGTTCCATTGGCCCCATTGGTCCCATTTGTCCCATTGGTCCCATTGGTCCCATTGGTCCCATTTGTCCCATTGTTCCCACTTCACTGTTTCCCTCCTCGGCAGCAGATAGTTTCTGCTCTTAACGCCTCGCTGCCAAACACACTTCACACATTATTCACATCGAGCTCTCCAGCTGATGACTCATCGTTCTGTTAGCATCCTCTGAAAAATACTCCTCAACTAACTTCAGATTGTTGAATTCATCCTTTAACCTGCATTAACATTAACATTAACATTAACATTAAACTCTGCTGTGGAGCCAGAAGACTCAAAGTGAAACACAACTCAGCAGATCTACAGAGATCTTTCTCTCTTTTAGTCGACTTTCATCAGCTGCAGTAAACAGCAGGAAAGATCTGATAAATCCACTGAGTCCTGCAGCAGGACCAGGATCTGGAGCACCAGGACCAGGATCTGGTGGTGGTTCCAGGTCCAGCCAGTCTGCTGGTTCTGGTGTTTCAGCCCCCTCACTCATGTCCAGTGGAGGCTTTGATTAACACAAAGCTTCTCAGATTAGAGGATTAGAGCGGCACTGCTGGGGGTAACCAGAGACCTCAGAGGGTCCAGAGACCTCAGAGAGACCTCAGAGGGTCCAGAGACCTCAGAGAGACCTCAGAGACCTCAGAGGGTCCAGAGTCCTCAGAGAGACCTCAGAGGGACCAGAGACCTCAGAGGGTCCAGAGTCCTCAGAGAGACCTCAGAGGGTCCAGAGTCCTCAGAGAGACCTCAGAGAGACCTCAGAGGGTCCAGAGTCCTCAGAGAGACCTCAGAGAGACCTCAGAGGGTCCAGAGTCCTCAGAGAGACCTCAGAGGGACCTCAGAGGGTCTCTACAGACTCCTCCTCCACTAAGAGTCTGTAGACAGAGTGTTCACTCTTTAATCAGATAATCACAATAACAGCATCATTAGTCTAATGTCCCCTGAGTGCATCAACAGGCCGATATGAAGAATGAGTCTTTTACATCATAATGATAATATAAATAGAACCTTTTAGCCTTCAGACAGTAAATCTACATCCAGACTCAAACTCAATGAGATTCACTCCAGCAGATATTAAAAGTTATTAAAAGTTTCAGGTTGCACCCCGACAACTTTTTATAAACCTTCTGGAAAAAAATTACCAAATAAACAAAATATAAATGGATCATAAATTTAAAATGTAAAGTGCAAATCTCAACAGTTGCTAAATAAAAAAGTTTTAGCAAATAAAAGAAATAACCATCTAGGAGGTCCGGGGGGAAATTTGGAAATTTTTAAGAACGATGCATCAGTTTTGTCCACAGTGAGAGCTAAATGTGAGCAAACGCCTCACATAACGTTTTCACAGTCAACAGGGATTTTATTTTTCATAAAAGCAAAATCATTAAATTTGGAGCCTCTCACACATTCTAATGCTGTTATTCCATCAAATACTGATCTTATCATTGCATGTTTTAATAAAATATCGTAAAGGCAATAAAGGTTCTTGCATGTTTTTATTTTAAGACATCTTATTTTGACAGTCTGGAGGACGAGCGGTGGGCGGGGCTTAGACTGACTGACAGGTGACAGACAACACTAAATACTTTTATATTATGAATGGTGTAAATAAACTTTCAGTAGGTTGAAATGTGACGTTAGAGCAGCAGATGAGACTCTGGAGCCGCTACAGTCAGGAATGAAACCTTTAGTCACCACGGCAACAAGCCCAAATACCAAGAAATACATGAAACTACCCAAAAAGACACAAAATGACCAAAAAGAGACAGAAATTACCAAAAAAGGACATAAAATGACCATAAGAGTTGCGCCTCCTATTGCATGATTTACTGCATTAACAGTGTTGCCTTGAGAACAGACAGTGGACCAACAGCAGGAATCACTGAGCCAGGACCATCATATCCAACTGACGATCAATAATCTCATTTCATGCTGACTTCTGTGTTTTCATTCTCTCAGACAGAATTCAGTGTAAATGGATTTATCCTCCTTTGTTACCAAGAAATACATAAAATGACCAAAAAGACACAAAAATAAAACACAAAATTACCAAAAAGAGACATAAAATTACCAAGATATCATGGTATGCATTTTTTTTTTACAACAAGTACGACTGTTACTGTACACACACACACACACACACACACACACACACACACACACTGCTGAGATCTACCTCTGGAGGCTCAAACAGGAAGACAAACTGCCCCAGCAAGTGCTGAACATCTCGTCTCTGTTGGAGCCGAGCCTTTAAAGTCTGGACCTCCTAAAGGACCTCTGGGCTCTGGGCCCCGGTCCCCTTTAGGCCCCGGTCCCCTCTCTGGGCCCTGGTCCCCTCTCTGTTCTCTGGTCCCCTCTCTGGGCCCCGGTCCCCTCTCTGGGCCCTGGTCCCCTCTCTGGGCCCCGGTCCCCTCTCTGTTCTCTGGTCCCCTCTCTGTTCTCCGGTCCCCTCTCTGTTCTCCGGTCCCCTCTCTGGGCCCCGGTCCCCTCTCTGTTCTCTGGTCCCCTCTCTGGGCCCCGGTCCCCTTTAGGCTCCGGTCCCCTCTCTGGGCCCCGGTCCCCTTTAGGCTCCGGTCCCCTCTCTGTCCCGTCTGACTCTAATCGACCCACATCCAGACAGAGTTTGGGTGTGATTTCTACGAGGTGGTGGGAGATCTGTTACTCAGACTGATCATGTCCACAGCTGTCTCTCAGCCTGATCCTCTCACACACACACACACACACACACACACACACACACGCACGCACACACACACACACACACACACACACACACACACACGTGATATCTAATGAAACCAAAGTTTAAAACACAGATTACTGTCCAGCGACAGCTTTCTGTTCTGGATTTAAACCCTAATTAAAACTGCTCGTCCTGTTTTAATGTTTTAATGTTTTAATGTCTCCTCTGGTGGATCAGGTTGAGACCAGGACCGTCCTGTTTTTATTCTGGTGGATCAGGTTGAGACGAGGACCGTCCTGTTTTTATTCTGGTGGATCAGGTTGAGGACCGTCCTGTTTTTATTCTGGTGGATCAGGTTGAGGACCGTCCTGTTTTTATTCTGGTGGATCAGGTTGAGACGAGGACCATCCTGGTTTTATTCTGGTGGATCAGGTTGAGACCAGGACCGTCCTGTTTTTATTCTGGTGGATCAGGTTGAGGACCGTCCTGTTTTTATTCTGGTGGATCAGGTTGAGGACCGTCCTGTTTTTATTCTGGTGGATCAGGTTGAGGACCGTCCTGGTTTTATTCTGGTGGATCAGGTTGAGACCAGGACCGTCCTGTTTTTATTCTGGTGGATCAGGTTGAGACCAGGACCGTCCTGTTTTTATTCTGGTGGATCAGGTTGAGACGAGGACCGTCCTGTTTTTATTCTGGTGGATCAGGTTGAGGACCGTCCTGGTTTTATTCTGGTGGATCAGGTTGAGGACCGTCCTGGTTTTATTCTGGTGGATCAGGTTGAGACCAGGACCGTCCTGTTTTTATTCTGGTGGATCAGGTTGAGACGAGGACCGTCCTGTTTTTATTCTGGTGGATCAGGTTGAGGACCGTCCTGTTTTTATTCTGGTGGATCAGGTTGAGGACCGTCCTGTTTTTATTCTGGTGGATCAGGTTGAGGACCGTCCTGTTTTTATTCTGGTGGATCAGGTTGAGGACCGTCCTGGTTTTATTCTGGTGGATCAGGTTGAGACCAGGACCGTCCTGTTTTTATTCTGGTGGATCAGGTTGAGACCAGGACCGTCCTGTTTTTATTCTGGTGGATCAGGTTGAGACGAGGACCGTCCTGTTTTTATTCTGGTGGATCAGGTTGAGACCAGGACCGTCCTGTTTTTATTCTGGTGGATCAGGTTGAGGACCGTCCTGTTTTTATTCTGGTGGATCAGGTTGAGGACCGTCCTGGTTTTATTCTGGTGGATCAGGTTGAGACCAGGACCGTCCTGTTTTTATTCTGGTGGATCAGGTTGAGGACCGTCCTGGTTTTATTCTGGTGGATCAGGTTGAGACCAGGACCGTCCTGTTTTTATTCTGGTGGATCAGGTTGAGACGAGGACCGTCCTGTTTTTATTCTGGTGGATCAGGTTGAGGACCGTCCTGGTTTTATTCTGGTGGATCAGGTTGAGGACCGTCCTGGTTTTATTCTGGTGGATCAGGTTGAGACGAGGACCGTCCTGTTTTTATTCTGGTGGATCAGGTTGAGACCAGGACCGTCCTGTTTTTATTCTGGTGGATCAGGTTGAGACCAGGACCGTCCTGTTTTTATTCTGGTGGATCAGGTTGAGACCAGGACCGTCCTGTTTTTATTCTGGTGGATCAGGTTGAGGACCGTCCTGTTTTTATTCTGGTGGATCAGGTTGAGGACCGTCCTGTTTTTATTCTGGTGGATCAGGTTGAGACCAGGACCGTCCTGTTTTTATTCTGGTGGATCAGGTTGAGGACCGTCCTGTTTTTATTCTGGTGGATCAGGTTGAGGACCGTCCTGTTTTTATTCTGGTGGATCAGGTTGAGGACCGTCCTGGTTTTATTCTGGTGGATCAGGTTGAGACCAGGACCGTCCTGTTTTTATTCTGGTGGATCAGGTTGAGGACCGTCCTGTTTTTATTCTGGTGGATCAGGTTGAGGACCGTCCTGTTTTTATTCTGGTGGATCAGGTTGAGACCAGGACCGTCCTGGTTTTATTCTGGTGGATCAGGTTGAGACCAGGACCGTCCTGTTTTTATTCTGGTGGATCAGGTTGAGGACCGTCCTGGTTTTATTCTGGTGGATCAGGTTGAGACCAGGACCGTCCTGTTTTTATTCTGGTGGATCAGGTTGAGGACCGTCCTGGTTTTATTCTGGTGGATCAGGTTGAGGACCGTCCTGGTTTTATTCTGGTGGATCAGGTTGAGGACCGTCCTGGTTTTATTCTGGTGGATCAGGTTGAGACGAGGACCGTCCTGTTTTTATTCTGGTGGATCAGGTTGAGACCAGGACCGTCCTGTTTTTATTCTGGTGGATCAGGTTGAGACCAGGACCGTCCTGTTTTTATTCTGGTGGATCAGGTTGAGACCAGGACCGTCCTGGTTTTATTCTGGTGGATCAGGTTGAGGACCGTCCTGTTTTTATTCTGGTGGATCAGGTTGAGACCAGGACCGTCCTGTTTTTATTCTGGTGGATCAGGTTGAGACCAGGACCGTCCTGTTTTCATTCTGGTGGATCAGGTTGAGGACCGTCCTGTTTTTATTCTGGTGGATCAGGTTGAGACCAGGACCGTCCTGTTTTCATTCTGGTGGATCAGGTTGAGACCAGGACCGTCCTGTTTTCATTCTGGTGGATCAGGTTGAGACCAGGACCGTCCTGTTTTCATTCTGGTGGATCAGGTTGAGACCAGGACCGTCCTGTTTTCATTCTGGTGGATCAGGTTGAGACCAGGACCGTCCTGTTTTCATTCTGGTGGATCAGGTTGAGACCAGGACCGTCCTGTTTTTATTCTGGTGGATCAGGTTGAGACCAGGACCGTCCTGTTTTTATTCTGGTGGATCAGGTTGAGGACCGTCCTGCATGAGAATCAGGCTGACATTTGTCCTCAGCGTCCCCTGACAGACTGGTTGGACATCATACTGATGAACCAGATCCTGAGATCAGCCGTCAGCAACCTTTACTTTATTCATGTCTGATTTTCTGTCAGGTGGTTTGTGCAGGTTGCCTCTCCCTGCTGTAGATCCTCTATAGTAAACTCTATAATAATGACCAGAGGGACATCAACCACATTAGACTGATGTCCTTAATGTCTTTCATTCAGAAATCTGAATCAGAGTGTGTGTTGTTTGAATTATGGGAAGAAATCTGCAAACAAAGCAGCGTGTCAGTCTGCTGATGAAACAATCAGGAAGCATGAAACTATTGTTCTGTGTCTTTATTCCTGCAGAGGAAGATAAATGTTTCACAATCTGACAGTTAGAGAGAACTTTATTGTGTAAATTGACAGTTTGATGGAGTAAACGTGTCAAAATGTTGTGAGTCTTTGACAGAATGAATCTGTGACGTGTCTGACATCAATAATATCAGGATGTGATCATATTTAATCATCAGATCAATGTTTTATAATGTTCATCATTAATGCAACAATCTAATTTAACCATCAAACTTCTGCTGAAAAAGAAAACTAAATTACATTTAGTTTAGAATTATTACTTTGGACAATAAACAACACATTTAGTGTTAAAATGCTGCAAAATATGGGTAAATAAATGCTCCAACCCCAGAGTAAACAGGCTGATGATCCAGTTTATGAACTCACATTTAACCCTCTGAGCTCTCTGATTGGTCCGTCCTGATCATATCATGTGACTTTAACAAATAAACGAGGTCTCATGGAGCGCTGCTGTCAGCTCCACTCCAAAGTTCAGACCTGAAACTTTCTCACAGTTTGTCTTTGACATTCATAGATCATATAAAACCAGAGATATGATAGTTTTAATTTGATAGAACAGAAATATTTGAGCGTTGTTGGAGCTCTCTGTGTCATTTATCACACAGTTTGTTTTGAAGAGTTGCAGCTAACAAGGAGAAAAAACCTCTAAATATACATGTTTTTGTATATAGTTTTATTATATTTAAATGTTAGTTCATTGAGCATATTGTGGTTTTTATTGTAGTAAATAGTATCATTTTTCATCGGATTTCATGATTTTTGTGTATTTTTGGGCTCAATATGTTGATAAAGTAGGTTAGAAAGTGAGAAAATAGCTGTCAGATCATAAAGGTGAATAAAAAATGGAACCAAATATGAATATAGTAACATTTTATGTGGTACATGAAGGGAAAAATCAAAAGGATTAAAAAACATCTCAGAGCCCAGAGGGTTAAAGTTTGAGGAGCGTCAGTGAAACAGTGAATTATCTCGGTTCAAAGAGCAAAAGGCTTGTTTTTAATCTCTTTATCTGAATTAAAGTAATCAGAGTATTATCTCATAGACAAAGTTCATCTGGAACAGCTGAGCATTGTTCAGCTGTCAGAGCTGTGTAAAGAGCTGCTTACTCTCTAAATAATCAGCCTGTAAACAGCAGGAACATACTGCTCCACTGACTTTAGACCGTGTTTTCCTCTTTCTAAGGATACTAAGATCACTTTCTGCTGCCTCGAGACAGAAACATGTGCCAACAAAGTGTCAAACCAACCTCACTGTCAGATCAACACACACGTCTGCAGAGATAAGAACACAATAGCTTCACAACAAACACAATGTTAGTAGTGAGAATAACTCCAGCATCAGTCTGAGACCAGCAGAGACAGCTGAGCTGCTCTGAGCACCAGATTACAGACACACAGGACCATCAACGTTTGATGTTTTTGCATGATGAATCACTTGTTTTATCAAAGTTATTCTGTCACTAGAAACGAGAACAGAGCTCAGAGTGTTTCAGGTCTTCTAACATCGTGTTCTGCAGCTGGTTTGACAACTTTCCTGTTCACATAATAAACCAGGATCATCACTTCCATGAGGTTTTCTGACTTCGTAGTGAAAACTGACTGATGTCAACTGTTCCTCAGCATCCTGTTACCACATCAGCACCACCAGAAAGAGACCAGAGAGAAACCAGAGAGAAACCAGATAGAAACTAGAGAGAAACCAGATAGAAACCAGATAGAAACCAGAGAGAAACTAGAGAGAAACCAGAGAGAAACCAGAAAGAGACCAGCGAGAAATTACAGAGAAACCAGAGAGAAACCAGAGAGAAACCAGAAAGAAACCAGATAGAAACTAGAGAGAAACTAGAGAAACCAGATAGAAACCAGAGAGAAACCAGAGAGAAACCAGAGAAACCAGAGAGAAACCAGAGAGAAACCAGAGAGAAACTAGAGAAACCAGATAGAAACCAGAGAGAAACCAGATAGAAACCAGAGAGAAACCAGAGAGAAACCAGATAGAAACCAGAGAGAAACCTGAGAGAAACCAGAGAGAAACCAGAGAAACCAGAGAGAAACCAGAGAGAAACCAGAGAGAAACCAGAGAGAAACTAGAGAAACCAGATAGAAACCAGAGAGAAACCAGATAGAAACCTGAGAGAAACCAGATAGAAACCAGATAGAAACCAGCAAGAAATGACAGAGAAACCAGAGAGAAACCAGAGATAAATCCCAGTCTGAGAACCAGAGCATTGACAGCTCTCTCCCTCTCTCTCTCTCTCTCTCTCTTTCTCTCTCTCTCTCTCTCTCCCTCTCTCTCTCTCTCTCTCTCTCTCTCTCTCTCTCTCTCTCTCTCTCTCTCTTCCTCTCTCTCTCTCTCTCCCTCTCTCTCTCTCTCTCTCTCTGACAGCTGGGCCTGTGAGACATCAGTTTTCCTCTCTCGTCTTGTTGGGAATAGTTTTTGTCAGAGTGTCAGCAGCATCAGACGTCAGCAGTCAGCAGCTGATGACTGACTGACTGGATGACTGGTTCTCCCAGAGAAGATGAGAAGATGCTGCTGCTCTACACTTTATATTTTCTTACTTTTAATGTAAAAAACAACAAGATGCTTCCAGAGTGAATGTTCACGGTTGGTTAATCAACCCTGAGACACATTTAATATGATTTCTGCTTGGTTTCACCATCTCAGATGAGTTTTATTTCCCCTGGAAGCTGCAGGAGGTGATTCCTCTTCCTTTGTCCCAGAATAATCCATGCACCAGCCCTCATTGTCTCACTCTCACTTTCTGCTGGCTGCTGAAGTGGAGTTAGCTGCCAACACTCACACAGCTTCAGGCTGCATGGATTCACATGTTTTATTATTAAAATCTGGGTTGAACAGCAGAATATCACAGCCAGACTCCTCCATCACCAGGGACCAGGACAGTACTGTCACTGGCTCCTTCTCATGCTAATATTAGCTAGTTCTCATGCTAATATTAGCTCCTTCTCATGCTAATATTAGCTCCTTCTCATGCTAATATTAGCTATTTCAATAAGAACAGACCACTGAAATATGTCCTGTAAAATAAAAACTGAACCTCCAGATGATTCAGACTGTCGGGAGATTTTTTCTTCCTCACGGTCAATTAACTTCTTGTGTCTGAAGATATACTTTACTTCTCAGTCGCCTTAAAACCACCACACTGTAAAAAATATCTGTAGAGATTACAGTAAAACACTGAGAAATAGGGCGGAAAATAAAAACTTGCATATCAGACACTTTTAACTACCGTAAATCAAGGAATACCAAGAAACACTTTTGAAAAACGTTTGAAACCAGACAGTTTTACTGCAAAAATCTAAAAATGTTCATGTAAAATTAATGGAGAAATACCATATTGGGACACAATTACCAGACAGTAAAGACGTAAAACTAAAAATGTAATATCACCATAGTGATGCTTTTAATTACCGTAAAACTTTTAAACTGTAGAAAAACAGTTTCTTTCATATAAAATAAAAGGAGAGTTACCCTAAAAATAAAGGGAATATTCAGTCTGAATGACAGTTTTTGATAATATTTACATTTAAATGTACAGTAGAAAACCCACTGACTGTATTTTTTACAGTGAAGTTCTGGCGACCACAGCTGACGGTATTTTACCGTAAATTAAACTGATTTTTTTTACAGTGTCCTTTTCTTCTCCAGTTGTTACTCTCTGTGATTTCTGTGGCTGAAGGTGAAGTTTAACACTAAAAGCTCGTCTTTATTCCTTCACAGCTGCTCAGGATCCTTTACACAAAGCTGTTTAATGAGCTAAACGCTAAATGACTCTGAGAGACACACACACACACACACACACACACACACACACACCACACACAGCTTCATATTGGAGCAGAAACAGGTAAAGAGTGACTCTAAGGTAGAGCTGCACCATTATGGCCAAAATGATAATCTCCATTATTTTGATCTGACTGTTAGCACATACACACTGTACTGCTACAGAGCTAACTGTTAGCCTGTTAGCACATACACACTGTACTGCTACAGAGCTAACTGTTAGCCTGTTAGCACATACACACTGTACTGCTACAGAGCTAACTGTTAGCCTGTTAGCACATACACACTGTACTGCTACAGAGCTAACTGTTAGCCTGTTAGCACATACACACTGTACTGCTACAGAGCTAACTGTTAGCCTGTTAGCACATACACACTGTACTGCTACAGAGCTAATTAGCCTGTTAGCACATACACACTGTACTGCTACAAAGCTAACTGTTAGCCTGTTAGCACATACACACTGTACTGCTGCAGAGCTAACTGTTAGCCTGTTAGCACATACACACTGTACTGCTACAGAGCTAATTAGCCTGTTAGCACATACACACTGTACTGCTACAGAGCTAACTGTTAGCCTGTTAGCACATAGACACTTTAAGAAGTAACCTCACTAACCTTAAAACTAAAACAAATAATGAGTTTAATATTAATATAATGAGTTTAAATGCCACAGAGATGTTGATATATGACTAAACAGGAACTGCTTACAGGTGGAGGAAGCAGCACTTTGCCCCCGAGTGTGTGTTCGTGTGTGTGTGTGTGTGTGTGTGTGTGTGTGTGTGTTCGTGTGTGTGTGTGTGTGTGTGTGTGTGTGTGAGAGTGTGTGTGTGTGTTTGTGTGTGTGTGTGTGTGTGTGTGTGTGTGAGAGTGTGTGTGTGTGTGTGTGTGTGTGTGTGTGAGGATGAGGCAAAAGCTTTCAGACAATCTGCTCCATTCACCTCCTGCAGAGCCTCCAATCCATTTACAACCTGAGACACACACACACACACACACACACACACACACACACACACACACACTAGTCTGTCACGACAACACATTTTTAGGACGATATACTTTCCTTTAAACTTTCTCTCTACTATGCACACACAGGTACACACCTCTGTGTCGTCATGGTAACCGTGCAGGTGTGAATCTGTGTCATGACCTTTGACCTTTGACCCTCTCCTGCTTTTCTACCGGTTGTGAAATATGACGCAGAGGAAATATTAACAAATATTAATAAATATTAGTGAATATTCTCTGTTGAACACGTTTGGCTCCAATTTATTTAATTCATCTGTCGAACATGTTAAGCACATAGACACTGTTCATCAACACACACACACACACACTCACACACACACACACACACACACACTCTCAGGTAATCATTAATCTCTCTCACCTCTCAGCTGACTGACGCTGGTGGATTATTGTGGATTATCGAACCAACGAGTCTGAGGATTTCCTCCAACACACAACCATCAGTGTAAACACGCTGGATTAACAGCAGAGGGCTGGGGGCGGGGCCTGATGGGGGCGGGGCCCGATGGGGCGGAGCCTGCCTGGGGGCGGGGCCTAATGGGGGCGGGGTCTGGTGGGGGCATGGCCTGATGGGGCGGGGCCTGGCTGGGGCGGGGCCTGATGGGGGCGGGGCCTGGCTGGGGCGGGGCCTGATGGGGGCGGGGCCTGTGAGTTAATCATTAGGAGAGGAGGATCAGTGAACTGTTACTGAGGTCACTGATCCTTCAGCAGCTTCTAGCTCCTACTGCCAACTGTTATTTTAGTCATTTTCTCCCGTTTTTTAGTAATTTTGTGGGGTTTTTTAAGTAATTTAGGTTTTTTTCAGTCATTTTGTGTCTTTTTTTCGTAATTTTGTGTCTTCTTTTAAGTAATTTAGGTTTTTACTGTCATTTTGTGTCATTTGTAGTAATTTTGTTTGGGGTTTTTTGGTCATTTTATGTCTTTTGGGTCATTTTGTGTCAACCAATTCTATTCAGTCGAGAATTGTTTTGTCAAATCAGAAGAATTTTTACGGTAAAAACCAGCAGCTGTGGTTGCCAGAACTGTACCGTAATAAATACGGTGCAACTTTTTCTAATATTACGGTAAAATGATATTAACACTGTTGATTTCACTTTTAAGATCGCTGTTCTGTCATATAATTGACCAGAAAATACTTTATAAATGCTGCATAAATTAAAGATTTTACCATTAAATATTACAGTATATTTCTGTTAGAGATATGGTGTTTAGTACATTTAACAGTGAGTAAAAGTAGTTTTACACAAAATAAATGCAAAAACTACAGTGATGCTTGTTTATATATTACAGTATCTTTTTGTTAACATTGGAGTTATTTCTTTTTGTAAAAAATAGAGTTTTGTCTGATATTTACATTTACAGTGTTTCATTGTTTCTGAAACTGAATTAACTCATTTATCATTTATTTTACTGTCATGGTTTAACAGTTTTTAGAGACATTTAGACATTTTTTACAGTGTGCTGCCGAGTGTTAGTTATTATTATTAAAAAGTCTGTTTGAAATAAATGAGCTCCGTTTGACAGTTCAGAGGAAGGCTCATAAATAAAAGGCAGTTAGAACACTTTATTATTTTATTGGAGTGACAAATGAAATATTAAACTTCATCTCTTCCTCCGAGGAGAAACAAAGATCACTTTCAGTCCTGAAACCACAGAAACAAACGTCTAATATTAATGAAATATAAGAAGAAAAATAGCTCATAAGAGTTTATTTTAAGAGCTGATATCTGACATCTAGCCGTTTTATTGATCATGATTCTGGTTATTATCAATAAAACCATGTTAAATGTCTAGATATCAGCTCTTAAATTAAACTCTTATCAGATATTTTTGTTGTTATCATTATATCATATCATTAAAATTCATTGAAGAAAACAACAACTAAATGACCAAGAATGACGTAAAATGACCAATAAAAAGACACAAACTGAACAAAAAATACGTATAATAACAAATAAAAAGATGTTCTTTTCTCATATAAATATATTTATTTCAGAAAAAGATTGGCCTATCTTATTTCATAGACTATTTTTAATCAAGATATTTTTTATTTAAATGTCACTTTATGGAGCTTTGATTTTAAAAAGGTTCTCCTGTTGTTCTACAGTATTTATGTTCACTTAAATAATCAATAAAACTACTTGTGACATGTCATATTTGACTGTGACTGAAGATAAAAACATCAGAATATATATAGTATAGTATATCGATATTCAGCCTAAATATATCAGATATAACTCTAACGTCACTTTAATATTTTTCTCAGCAGTCAGTTTTCCACACGGAGGAATTTAGAGGTGAACAGAAAAAAATCCATGAGGATTCTAAATCCAAACAGGAAGATTAAAAGAATCAAGATGGAAACAGAACGAGTCACACTGAAGCAACAAGTTAATCTGTTCCTGAAAAACAAGAAGAATGAATGAATGAATGAATGAATGAATGATAAATGAACGAATGAATGAATGAATGAATGAATCTGCTGCAGCCGTCTGGTTTGATTCTCTGCATCTGGAGCAGCTCCGACAGAACATTTAACCAGAAAAAAGACAGAAGGAATATTCATAGAGAGAGTCAGAGCTTCATCAGAGAGGAAGAGGAAGAGGAGAGGGAGGAAGAGGAAGAGGAGAGAGGAAGAGGAAGAGGAGAGAGGAAGAGGAGAGGGAGGAAGAGGAAGAGGAAGAGGAGAGAGGAAGAGGAAGAGGAGAGAGGAAGAGAGAGGTTGGTTTGTTGTGGAGCTCAGGGCTGTTTCCTGGATTCCTCTGTTCTCTCTCTGAGAGCTCCCCTAAAAGGGGGCGGAGCTCCCTAAAAGGGGGCGGGGCTCCACTAAAAGGCGTCCAATCAGAAACTCCAAACAGAAAACAATGCTGCAACACGTCCTACATAAATAATGATATTTAGGAAAATGAATTTAAAAAAAATCTTCAAAATCGAGGATGCACACCTTCATACCATGAGCAAGACACACACACACACACACACACACACACACACACGAGTTAATTTCTTATTTTTAAGTGTTCAACATGCTTATTTCTAGATGTAATAATCTTAATTTAATAAATCTTATCAAGGTAAATCATCCGTCCGTGCAGCAGATTTAGTGTTTGATCTGGTTTTATCAGCGTGTCCTCATTATGCTGAAGCTCCCATTATTCATCAATAAGAGGCTCCAGCAGCCTGCAGAGCTGCAGACTATCAGGAGGCTGGACCTCTCCCCTCAGGCTCAGGAGGGATGGTTCACGTCTGAACCCTGGTGATGAATGTAGTGATGTCATTACAGACGAGGGGGGGGCACCAGTACAACCTTATGTAATATGTTGAATCCATATTTCAGAGAGAAAACAGGTTAAAGTGGCTGTTTGAACACAGAACAGCCAATAAACTCAACAGTGTTTCATTAATCCATGAGTCCATTACACTTTCCATCCCAGGGTCAGGAGTGAATGGATGAATTATCAATAATAACTGAAGCCTGAGCTGATTATTGATCCCTAAAGACAAACAGATCAATAGTTTAGTGCTCTGACTGCTGCTGTCACTCATATTTACACGTTCATCTTCATCAAGTGATGGAATGATGTTGGTTATTTTATCACCTCTAGTCGTAGCAGACATTAAAATTAATAAGAGATGAGAGAAAACAAGGTGGTCTGATCATTGTTTCCATCTTGAATGAATCTATGAATCTAATCTAAAGTGACAGAGACACATTGTGGATGTGTCTGAGCAGCGTGAGAGTGTTTTTAGGTAACATGATCTCAGCTCAGCTCTTAAAACACATCACCTGTTGGCCTATTGTCCCACTGACCAGTGAACCTGTTTATTCACCTACTTCTATTATTCTGCTCAAGCTAAACCAGTTTCCTGGTTCTGTGAAAGCGAAGCGCTAAAAACAAACATTCCTGACAAACCGGTTCGTCCACAGCCTCCAGTCTGGGAAAGACTCAAACACCTCTACGGCTTAGTTCACAAAGAAACAGGATCCATTCAATCGCTCAGACTTAATGGATCAACAGATACATCTCCGTTATTTAACCAGGTGAAAGTCTGGTTGAGATTTAAAAAATATATTTTCCAAGAGAGACCTGGCCAAGAAAAAAGCAGCATAAAAACAGACAAGTTACAACATTTAACACAGTTATTATAAACAATTAAATACATTAAATCCAGCATCACAACAACAGTGAATGAGCCTCAGTAGAGATTATAAGGAGCATCACACTGACCAAGAGAAATTATGTCTTTGTCCTTTAGAATCCATTTAAATTCACAGATTTTGATCAGAATAGAATAGAGTCTTTATCGTCATTGCAGGGATATAAAAAAATACGTTAGCACAACTAAATCGAGGCTCAGCTCTCCCGTCACTGCAAAAAAGATAAATATTAAATAAATAACCGACCAAGGCATGCACCCATCAAACAAAAAAAAAAAAGAGGAAAACACACAAAAATCACTAAAGTAAGGGACTGTAAACAGAGACACATCTTCAATCAGTTCAGGCAGTTGAAGTCCTTTTTCAGATTGTTCCATGATAAAGAGACGTCACTAAAAGCTTTCTGATCTAACTCAGCTCTCTCTCTTGGCTCCAGCATCTGGACAATAATCTGAGAGTGTTGAGTTTTGTTTCGACACATGTATGAACACAGGTAAGAGGGAAGCAGCCCAAGAATAGATTTATAGATAAAAACCAACCAATGAGAGATAAAAACCAACCAATGAGAGACAACAACTAACCAATGAGAGACAAAAACTAACCAATGAGAGACAAAAACCAACCAATGAGAGATAAAAACTAACCAATGAGAGACAAAAACTAACCAATGAGATATAAAAACTAACCAATGAGAGACAAAAACCAACCAATGAGAGACAAAAACTAACCAATGAGAGACAAAAACTAACCAATGAGAGATAAAAGTCGCGGCACACAGAGAACAATGATGTGTACGATTTCCCAAGCAAGTAAACAATTTTCAGCGGGCCGAGTATCAACCCCTGAGGGACGCCAAACATTTTTAAAAACACTAAAAACCAAGTGCAGAACTGAAGGAGCCTCAAAGCAACAAGAAAGCAGTTTCTGGTGGCACATACAGGATCCATTCAATCAGACTTACTGGATCAGCAAATGACAGACACAATTTTCAGCGGGCCGAGCATCAAGCCCTGCGGGACGCCAAACATTGCAAACACACAGAAACACACTTAAAGAGCCACAAAGCAACTAGAAAGCATCTTTAAAGAGTCCCCCAGCGGCAAGGTTATCATAGTTGTTTTTTTCATCAGTTTTAGTTTTAATTTCGTTGTCAATTTTTGTTTTCAAATTCAGTTAGTTTTAATGAGTTTTTAGAGTGAGTTTGCTAGTTTTAATTTTAAAACGAAGGACATTTTCACTATAATTTTAGTTATTTTTAGTTAGTTTTGGAACCACAAAATACAGCTTCAGTTAGTTATCGTTTTTTTAAAAACGCTGGTTTTTATTTTTATTTAAGTTATTCTAGTTTTGGTTATTTGGTTAGATTTGGTGAACTATGGTAGCGTTGCCCAGCGGTGGGCAGCAGACGGGCTGGTGGTACCTGCAGGGAGCGTGGTAGAAGGGGTATCCATGGTGAGGGATGTGATTGCAGTATCCAGATTGATTCCACATGGTGCTTCTCTTCTTCCACGTGACGACAGTTCACTGTTTCTTCCCCTTGTTTCTATTTCTAGTGCTGTGGAATGGGGCTGCTGGGAGTCGCATTAATCAGCGTCTCTTCTCTCCGAGTGGCTCCATGGGGAGGAAACGAGAGGCTGAGAGCAGAATCACCCAGAAGACCAGGCGCTGAAATCAGACTCAGAGGATGATGTCAGGCCAGGTGAGTCAGGTCTGGTGTGGTTTACACACCTGGAATGAAGCCGCCCCCCCTCCTCCACACAGACAGGACCCGTCAGCAGAGTCCCAGACGGCTCCAGGTGGACTCTGACATCACAGGTGAGTCCTTCAGTCCCGCCTGGGGCCCCTCCGTCTCAGGTGGAGTCAGGTAGAACAGATGTCTTTGCGGTTCACCTCTATCTTTCTCCCGTTAAATCCTGTCAGACGAGTCTCATCCCGGTGATTGAACTCTCTCTTCCACCTCGTTTCCCCTCCGAGGCTCAGATCTACATCACACAGATTAGATTTCTGATTTCACAGACCTCCGTTCCTTCAGGAATCCCTGATGACAAACAGGATCTGTTTATCTTTTACCAAGCAGCACATTCTCCCCAAAGTTCACAAATCCTCCCGGAGCAGGTTACAATCACGATCCTCCGCCGGCTGCAGCGACTCTCTCGTCTCAGACACAAGCGCTTATTTCCCAGATCACAGGCTTCCCACCGGCTCTCCACCCAGCAAACAACAGCAGCAGAGACCAGCAATGAATGACTGAGCATACTCACAGGAAGAGAGAGAGGGAGAGAGAGAGAGAGAGAGGGAGGAGGGAGGCGTTAGAGAGAGAGAGCGTATGAGGTGTGAGAGAGCGAGAAACGAGGAAGAGGTAAACAGAGCGGAGCTGCATTCCTTTTCCCGCCTCACGCTCATCTGGCAGAGAGAGAGAGAGAGAGAGAGAGAGAGAGAGAGAGAGAGAGGGAGAGAGAGAGAGAGGGAGAGACAGAGAGGGAGAGAGAGAGGGAGAGACAGAGAGAGAGAGAGAGGGAGAGACAGAGAGAGAGAGAGAGAGAGAGAGAGAGGGAGAGAGAGAGAGGGAGAGAGAGAGGGAGAGAGAGAGAGAGAGAGAGAGAGAGAGAGAGGGAGAGAGAGAGGGAGAGAGAGAGAGCTTCTATTTTTACCCAATGAATTGTATTTGTCACTGATTTGTCTCACATTTTATCTATATTTATCTTATGAAATGTATCCACTTTGTTTTATTTATTGTTGTGTAGATATAGAGATTTGTCTCACACACATCTATTTAATTTTTTAATTTTATTTTTTATTTTATCTTACTGTTATTGTGTATTGGCAAAATATTTTGAAAAAGAAGTACTTGTGCTTTGGCAATATTGTTTTTCTTTAACATACGTGACAATAAAGCTTTATTGAATTGAGAGAGAGAGAGAGAACGTGTATGAGTGTGAGAGAGAGGGAGAGGTAGACAATGTGTGACAAATATACAATTCATTAAGTAACAATCTATTTATAAAAGCAAGGTGTGTGTGTGTGTGTGTGTGTGTGTGTGTGTGTGTGTTAGAGGGAGAGGCCCTGATGATGTTTACATACACACAAGAAATGTGATTACAGTGTAATTTAAGACCTGAATGGAACCTGGCGGAGCCGTAGTAAACACCTGTAGCTCACCTGTAGCTCACCTGTAGCTCACCTGTAGCTCACCTGTAGCTCAACTGCCTGTCAAACATTTACAGCTTTACTTTAAAAGCTCACTTGCCGAAACGCCCCTAATCTGAATATGAACCGTCTGTGGGCCTGGTTGCTGATTGGATAGAACGCTGCAGTGTTGTCAACTTCGCAACTTTGTTGCTATATTTAGCGACTTTTCAGACCCCCCTTAGTGACCATTTTTCAAGAAAGCGACTGAAGACAAATCCAGTGACTTTTTCTGGTGTTATTGGAGACTTTTGGAGACTCGTTCGTACTCTTCTTAAGGAGCCGCGGGGGCCGGAGGCTCTTCTTAACGAGCCGCGGAGGCCGGCGGCTCTTCTTAACGAGCTGCGGAGGCCGGAGGCTCTTCTTAACAAGCCGCGAGGGCCAGTGGCTCTTCTTAACGAGGCGCGGGGGGGCGGCGGCTCTTCTTAACGAGCCACGGGGGCCGGAGGCTCTTCTTAACGAGCCGTGGGGGCCGGAGGCTCTTCTTAACGAGCCGCTGGGGCCGGAGGCTCTTCTTAACCGAGCCCGCGAGCGGCCGGTGGCTCTTTTTAACGAGCCGCGGGGGGCGGCGGCTCTTCTTAACGAGCCGCGGGGGGCGGCGGCTCTTCTTAACGAGCCGTGGGGGCCGGAGGCTCTTCTTAACGAGCCGCGGGGGCCGGAGGCTCTTCTTAAGAAGCTGCGGAGGCCAGAGGCTCTTCTTAACGAGCCGCGGGGGCTGGAGGCTCTTCCTTAAAAATAAAAAAAAATAAAATATATTAAAAAAATAAAATAAATAATCACGATTATAGTAACTATGGTGACAGGTCTCTGTCTGGTAAAGGCTGAAGGATGAACAGACTCAGAGAGTTTATCAGAGGAACAGGAAGCTCCGGTGGATGAGAGCAGGAAGATAAACAGAGGAGAGCTGATTCAGACCAGACGTTTGTTCCAGTAACCAGCAGTCTGACTCTTACACAGCCTGCAGGGGAGAGGTCACCTCTGCTGCTAAACACAGAGCAGCCAGTCCCCAGAGAGCTGGGCTGCTCCACTGACCTGCTAACAGAAACCAGCCTGAGCTGCTGGAGGACCAGCTGCCTGGGACACGGGGGACACGGGACATGGGGACACAGGGACACGAAGACACGAGGACACGGGGACACGAGGACACGAGGACACGGGGGACACGGGGACACGAGGACACGGGGACACGAGGACACAAGGACACGAGGACACGGGGACACGAGGACACGAGGACACGGGGACACGGGACACGGGGACACGAGGACACGAGACGGACACGGGGACACGGGGGACACGGGGACACGAGGACACGGGGACACGGGGACACGGGGACACGAGGACACGGGGACACGAGGACACGAGGACACGAGGACACGGGGACACGAGGACACGAGGACACGGGGACACAGGGACACGAGGACACGGGGACACGAGGACACGAGGACACGAGGACACGGGGACACGAGGACACGAGGACACGGGGACACGGGGACACGGGGGACACGGGGACACGAGGACACGAGGACACGGGACACGGGGACACGGGGACACGAGGACACGAGGACACGGGGACACGGGGACACAAGGACACGGGGACACGGGACACGGGGACACGGGGACACGGGACACGGGGACACGAGGACACAAGGACACGGGACACGGGGGACACGGGGACACGAGGACACAAGGACACGGGGGACACGGGGACACGAGGACACGAGGACACAAGGACACGGGACACGGGGACACGAGGACACGGGGACACGGGGACACGGGGACACGAGGACACGAGGACACGGGACACGGGGACACGGGGACACGAGGACACGAGGACACGGGGACACGGGGACACGAGGACACGGGGACACGGGG
>NC_081522.1:41644110-41664110 GCF_030273125.1 Centropristis striata
GAACCTTTGGTTGAACCAGACATTAAAATGAACAAGAAACTAAAAGAAAACAAGGAGGTCTAATCATTTTTCTCTGACTGTTTATGAGAAGAGAATAACAAACATTACAAAAGAACTAAATATGAAATATAAACCCTCGTAAGGGCAGCATTTTATATATATAAAAAGAAGAAATGTGAACTGTATTGATATATTTGATATGGTCTATTTCCAAATCACATTTATAATCTATGGTGGATGTTTTCTAGGCCTAATGAGATATAAAGGAGAGGAAGAGGATGGAAGATGAGAGATGAAGATCAGATCAGAGTCTCTGTTCTCTCCTCACATAGTTTGATAATAAAAGCTGTTAATTGGAGCAGAAGCATTAATAGAGTTTCTCTCATTCATTCATTCATTCATCCCGTCTTACAGCCCGGTTGTCACATTCTTACCATCATGTTGCATCAGAGTTAAAAAGTCTCACTAATGAGAGAAACGCTGGTTTCAGGCTGTGGCGTCTCTTCTATTACAGAGAGTTTCTGATCAGCTGCTAGAACAACAAGAGTGTCGGCTTATTAAACTAACTCAGCCTCCGCTCAACAAGAAGAAAAAAAGGACAAAAATTAGGTGCATTTTGCTTAAAAATATCAAATTATCTGCCAATGGAACAAGAAAAGTGTCTTGTCAAGACTTTCCAAAACCAGTAAAATATCTAATCGTAATGAATCATAAATACCTTAGAATTACTGTATTCTGACTATAATACAAGTGTAATATATATAATATTATATATATATATATATATATATGTATTATATATTATTACTATATTATATATTTACTCTTGTAGGACAGATGCACAGCTGCGTGTGGAGTTTTTTTTTTTACTTTGAACCTGTTTTTTTGGACGTATTATTAATCTAAATTGTCAATATTTTGGTCTGTGACATGAAATTTCATATCGTCCTAAAATGAGTCACGACACATTCTGCTGACATCAGCAGAACAGAAGAGAACACAGGAGGAGGAGCAGGAGGAGAGGAGGAGCGAGGATGAGGAGGAGAGGAGAGGAGGAGGAGGAGGAGGAGGAGGAGGAAGGAGGAGAGGAGGAAGAGGAGGAGGAGCAGGAGGGAGAGTGCAGGAGGTCCTGCCTGTCTCCTGCTGTTTGTTTGTTTGAATATAATTAGCACGAATCTAACTCAGAGCTGAAACCAGACCTCTTCGTACCTCCTTCTTCCCTCTCTCTCTCCCCTCCTCACTCCTCCTCCTCATCCTCTCACACACAACACACACAGGACACACACAGACCACGACACACAACACACACACACACACACAGAGAGAGAGCCAGCGTTTGTCAGACAGTAACAGCTGCATTGAGTCTGATGTCAGCAGGTAGAAGAGTGAATAGTCTGGAGGTTCAGCTTATCAGCTGTTACACACACACACACACACACACCCCTCCTCCTCCTCCTCCTCCTCTCCTCTCCTGCTGTCAAGGTCACATCTGAGTCCATATTTGTCTGAAATTCCTTAAAAACAAACAACAGCTGCAGCACAAACACAACAAAGCTGCTCCTGATCAATAATATTGATTTAATCAGAACTTTTTAAAACCCGTTCTCAAACCTCCTGAAAACACAAACTGGTGTTTTTATGGTAAAAACCAGAACTTTACCGTAATAAACACGGTAAAACTTTTTCTAATATTACAGTAAAATGATATCAACACTGTTGATTTCATGTTTCAGATTGACATTTATATTCCATATTTTACTGTATAAATAAAAAGTTTTAACGCTGTTCTGCCATATAATTGACCAGAAAATACTTTATAATGCTGCATAAATTAAAGGTTTTAACTTTCTCCACGCAGAACACTTCCTCTGGTTCTAAGATTAGAAACGTTCTCAAATCTCCTCAGAGTTCCTGCTGGGACTCTGATTATTGATCATCGATCACACAGACGATCAGAGGATCAATCAGCTGATGAAACAGCAACATGAATGAATGAATGAATGGATGAATGAATGAATGGATGAGCTCCTTGCTGCCTGTTGTTGTTCTGACTGACACGTGGAGGTTCAGCTGGTGAATAAATGTTTCACCGTCTGACTCCTGCTGACAGAATGAGAGCGACGGCAGCAGGTCGGTCCGTTTAAAGTCAGTTATTGATTCTCTGCTTCCAGACAGAATGTTTCAGGAGAGTCACGGTGCGTCTAATAACAGAGGTCACAGAGGGAGGGTAAACAGGATCTGGTGTGATGTGTGTGTGAAGATGTTGTTGATGTAATGTTGTAACGAGGACTCGTCTGGTGGATGAACATGATTCAGGAAGGAGCTCGTCTGTCTCTGCTGCATGACGCAATCACATCTGTGAGTGTGTGTGTCCCTGTACGTCCCACATAATGAGGACCGGGAACAGATTTTATCCAACAGAGTGAGGACATGTTTGGATAGTGGGGACATTTTGGCCTGTCCTCACTTCTTTTGGGTTGTTTGAGGGTTTGGACTTGGTGTCAAAGTTTTACTGGAAGAAAACAGAAAGTCTCTTTACAGGTGCATTTTTAATACTTTTGCAGGTGCATTTTAAAGACTTTTACAGGTGCATTTTAATAATTTTACAGGTGCATTTTTAAGACTTTTACACGTGCATTTTAAAGACTTTTGCAGGTGCATTTTTAATACTTTTGCAGGTGCATTTTTAATACTTTTGCAGGTGCATTTTAAAGACTTTTGCAGATGCATTTTAAAGACTTTTGCAGATGCATTTTTAATACTTTTACAGGTGCATTTTAAAGACTTTTGCAGGTGCATTTTAATACTTTTGCAGGTGCATTTTTAATACTTTTGCAGTGCATTTTAAAGACTTTTGCAGATGCATTTTAAAGACTTTTGCAGGTGCATTTTTAATACTTTTACAGGTGCATTTTAAAGACTATTGCAGGTGCATTTTAAAGACTTTTGCAGATGCATTTTTAATACTTTTGCAGGTGCATTTTTAATAATTTTGCAGGTGCATTTTTAAGACTTTTACACGTGCATTTTAAAGACTTTTACAGGTGCATTTTAAAGACTTTTGCAAGTGCATTTTTAATACTTTTGCAGGTGCATTTTTAATACTTTTGCAGGTGCATTTTTAAGACTTTTACAGGTGCATTTTAAAGACTTTTACAGGTGCATTTCAAATACTTTTGCAGGTGCATTTTCAAGACTTTTGCAGTTGCATTTCAAGACTTTTACAGGTGCATTTTCAAGACTTTTGCAGGTGCATTTTGAGGACGTTTGCAGTAAAGGTTATAATCAGGTTGTTGTGATGGTTAATGTTTGGGTAAGGGGCTTGGTAATTTATTATGTCAATGAAGGGTCCTCACAAAGATAGAAGACCAAGGATGGATGTGTGTGTGTGTGTGTGTGTGTGTGTGTGTGTGTGTGTCAACATCCCCAGGGATCCTTTGATCCAGATTCTTCTCTCCTATTAATACTCTGTTTTCCTTTCATCTCTCATCTCAGCAGCTAGAAAACACGACGCCACAATTAGAAGAATTCTTTTATATTCTGGATCTGATCCAGAATATAAAAGAATTCTTTAATATTCTGGATCAGATCCAGAATATAAAAGAATTCTTTAATATTCTGGATCAGATCCAGACTTGAGAGGGTTGTTGGTGCTCTGGTACGACAGGAGTCAGAGTGAGAGTGGCTGCATGTCTTTACATAATCTAATCAAACAGTGAAAGGATATTAAGAGGAAATGAGAAACTTTTCTGTTGGAGATATTTTGTCTGCTGCCCTGAATGTCACATGTCATTACAGAAGAAGAGCTGAAGATATCTTTTTATTCTGACAAATATCAGGTTCTCAATTCAAATTGTGATCAGTTTTTATCATCTAATCAGCTACATAGTCGGTTTAATATCTGAATGTTTTGATATGTGACTGATAGCTGAATGATTCAGCTGATGTTTGTGTGACAGGACACGATAAGAAATAACTTCCACCAGAAACTTCCTCTGGCTTCTTGACACTGATTTTATCATGTTGGCTCATTAAACTGATTCTCTCATTTCAGATCGTTGCTCTTTAAAAACAGATCTGGACTGAAGGGAAACAAAGCTGATTAAAGTGTGATTGTCTCTATAATGTGATATCTGACTCTGTAGCAGGTCTGTTGGTATTCACGGCGCGCTCCGTCCACAAACACAATGAAACTGTAACGATCCTGTTGAGGAAATTGGACTGTAGCAGCAGTAAATACTAATGAGACACCATGAGGGAATAAACAGCAGCACATCAACCTGCAGCTGCTGGAAATAACACAGAACTGGATCAGTGACACTGGAAATGTGTTTTCCACGTGCATTTTAAAGACATTTCTAGGTGCATTATGAAGACTTTTCCAGGTGTATTTTCAAGACTTTTCTAGGTGCATTTTGAAGACTTTTCTAGGTGCATTATGAAGACTTTTCCAGGTGTATTTTCAAGACTTTTCTAGGTGCATTTTGAAGACTTTTCTAGGTGCATTATGAAGACTTTTCCAGGTGTATTTTAAAGACTTTTCTAGGTGCATTTTCAAGACTTTTCTAGGTGCATTTTCAAGACTTGTGCAGTTAAGGTTATAATCAGGTTTAGGTTAGGGTTGTTGTGATGGTTAATGTTTGGGTAACGGGCTTGGTAATGCATTACGTCAATGAAGGGTCCTCACAAAGATAGAAGAACAAGGATGTGTGTGTGTGTGTGTGTGTGTACGGTGTAATGAGATCAGCTGCTGCAGCATCAGAAGGCTAATATGCATCATATTTATCCAGTTGAACACTAAACACAAAGCCTGAGAGAGGAGAAGAAGAAAAGCCTTTCAGCTCTTTGTGCTGCAGTAACACAGAGGAGAAAAGCTGCATCACTCTAAACCATCAGCTCCACCAGGGGGCTCAGCTCCACCAGGAGGCTCAGCTCCACCAGGGGGCTCAGCTCCACCAGGAGGCTCAGCTCCACCAGGAGGCTCAGCTCCACCAGGGGGCTCAGCTCCACCAGGAGGCTCAGCTCCACCAGGAGGCTCAGCTCCACCAGGAGGCTCAGCTGCATGTGGAGGCTCAGCTCCACCAGGGGGCTCAGCTCCTCCAGGAGGCTCAGCTCCACCAGGGGGCTCAGCTCCACCAGGAGGCTCAGCTCCACGTGGAGGCTCATCTCCACCAGGAGGCTCAGCTCCACTTTATACAGACAGAAAAATAAAACTAAAAGAGGAAAAAGACGAGGAGAGTTATTAAAAGTCTCTCAGAGCGTTTTTCAGTCAGTCAGAGTCTAACGGAGGAAGAACCTCGTCTTCATCGTCTCTCTGAAGGTCAAAATGTCCAAAATATTGATTCTACTGTCAAATTAAGTTTGAAAACAAAGAATGTGAGAAAACGTTTCAATGTGTGAAAATGAAAACTGAACACGACATCGACCGTCTGAAAGCTGTGAACAAGGTCAGAAGAGTTCTGGATTCTTCAGATTTAGTTTTAATTTGGTTGTGATTTTTGGTTTTCAAATCCAGTTTTAACAAGTTTTTAGAGTGAGTTTGATAGTTTTAATTAGTTTTTATTTTTTGGAAAATGCTTAGTTTTAGTTTTTATTAGTTTTAGTTTAGTTTTTATTAGTTATAGTTTAGTTTTTATTAGTTGTAGTTTAGTTTTTATTATTATTATTATTTTGTTTATTCATGTTTAAGGTTGACATTTTATTCCATATTTTACCGTATAAATAAAAAGAAACGCTGTTCTGCCATATAATTAACCAGAAAATACTTTATAAATGCTGCATAAATTAAAGATTTAACATTAAATATTACATTATATTTCTGTTAGAGATATGGTGTTTAGTACATTTAACAGTGAGAAAAAGTGTTTTACAGTGCAGTAATGGATTTAAAAAAGTAAAAAAAAAAACACAGTATGTCTGATATAAACATTTACAGTGTTTCATTGTTGCTAAAACTAAATTAACTCATTTATCATTTTACATCTTTTACTGTCATGGTTTAACAGTTTTTCACCCTAAAACCTCCAGACATTTTTTACAGTGTGTAATGAGCCTGTTGCTGCAGTAATGAAGATTAAAACCTGTCTGACTGTAACAGAAGTCAGTGAGTTACAGCTGACTGGAGGGAGACAGAAGAGATTAACTCTTCTCCTCCTCTCTCTCTCTGAGTGGAGGTAGATGGTGGTGGTGGTCAGTGGAGGTCAATGGTTGACTTTAACCTCAGAGAGTCAGAGAGACGTCTTGGTTTAAATGTCTCCAGGAGCTCTGAAGACGTCTGGGCTTCCTATGGAACAAACTCCTCTCTGTAGCATGAAATAATAATAATAATAATAATAATAATAATAATAATATCTGCTTCCTGTCTGTTCACAGCTCCCAGCCCAGCGAGGCCTAACGGAGCTCATCATCAGCTCCTTTTATTCTCTTCACACCTTCAGACGGACAAAAAGGAGATTTATTTCATATATTCTCCTCTCAGGACACATAAAGACACTCGGCAGCATCAGGGGCCTCAAATTACCTGCAGGGGCCCGCTGAAGGCAACATGAGCACAAAAGAGACTAAATTAATAAAAAAAGACACAAAATGACAAAAAAAAGACACTAAATTACAAAAAAAGACACAAAATGACAAAAAAAGACCAAAAATGACCAAAAAAGACATACATTTATTAAAAAAAGACACAAAATGACCCAAAAAAAGACACTCAGCCTGCAGGACAGGAAGCTGAATGACGCTGATGACCTTTGACCCCCAACGGCCTGAAGACTAAAACAACTCCAACCAGCAGAGAACAACTGATAAATAAATATAGAGATGAAGGAGATGGAGATCAATAACACAGAAAGAAGCTGCAGAAACATCTAGAGAACCTCACTACTCATCAGAATCTACTTTATTCTATGGTTGTTGTGTTCCTGAGCCATGAAACTGTCAACAACAACAACAACAACAACAACAACAGCTGCATTAACAGAGTGAATATCATCATAATCTGCATATATAACAGTTCATTAGACAGAAACTCTGACAGCTGATAGAAACAGATCCTCATGTTCAACAGGAAACACAGGCAGACAGTCGATCAATCAACCAGATCAGAATCAGATCAGAATCAGATCACATCAGATCAGAATCAGATCACATCAGATCACACCAGATCACATCAGATCACATCAGATCACATCAGATCACACCAGATCACATCAGATCACATCAGATCACACCAGATCACATCAGATCACATCAGATCACACCAGATCACACCAGATCACATCAGATCACACCAGATCACATCAGATCACACCAGATCACATCAGATCACATCAGATCACACCAGATCACACCAGATCACATCAGATCAGATCTGATTCTGATCCAGATTCTGATTCTGATTCTCAGAGTTTATCTCTCAGGAGGTTCAATGATTAACAGACTCAGCAGGAGTTTGTGTCTCTGACAGTTTGTCCTGGAGGATTAACTCTCTGTTAGTCATTATAGACGACACTTTAAACATTTAACCATTTAGAGTCATTAAAGCTCTGCAGCTCTTCTTCTTCATCAGGTAAAACATCAGCAGCATGTTTCTCTCTACAGGTCACATTTAATGCATCGACTCTTTCAGCAAAGGTAAAAAAAACACCTCGACCAAGTCTAGAAACATGTTTTAACTGTTTTGAGATTTTTCGGACTTTTCAGTGTGCGTTTCAACATTTTTAATGCAATCTTTTGTGTTTACTGCTTTTGTGTGTTTTTATCTTCTGTCTCTCTGTCTGTCACACACACACACACACACATACACACACACACACACACACACACACACACACACACACACACACACACACACACACACACAGTTTGTTCCGACCTGATAAACTGAAGTCAGTTAACAGGTTAATCCCTGCAGGGCCACGTCCCATTTCTCTCATCACTACATCAATATTATTACTGGAGGGAGTCAGGAGGAGCCAGGAGGAGTCAGGAGGAGTCAGGGGGAGTCAGGGGGAGTCAGGAGGAGCCAGGAGGAATGAGGAGGAGTCAGGAGGAGTCAGGAGGAGCCAGGAGGAGTCAGGGGGAGTCAGGGGGAGTCAGGAGGAATGAGGAGGAGTCAGGAGGAGCCAGGAGGAATGAGGAGGAGTCAGGAGGAGCCAGGAGGAACGAGGAGGAGTCAGGAGGAGTCAGGAGGAACGAGGAGGAGTCAGGAGGAATCAGGAGGAGTCAGGAGGAACCAGGAGGAGTCAGGAGGAGTCAGGAGGAATCAGGAGGAGTCAGGAGGAACCAGGAGGAGTCAGGAGGAATCAGGAGGAGTCAGGAGGAGTCAGGAGGAGTCAGGAGGAGTCAGGAGGTTCGGCTGAATCTCCAGAATAATAGAATAATAACAGAATAATAACAGAATAATAACAGAATAATATAATAATAACAGAATAATAACAGAATAATATAATAATAACAGAATAATAACAGAATAATATAATAATAACAGAATAATAACAGAATAATATAATAATAACAGAAAGATAAACTGAGCCACATGAGAGCGTCAGGCGTCTCCAGAGAGAAACAGAACAAAGATCTGACAGATTCACACATCAAACCTTCTGATTATTATTATTATTATTATTATTATTATTATTATTCTCTCACAGCTGCAGGTTTACACCAACATGCATCGCTGCTTCCACACATTAATATCATGAAACGAGAGAAAATAAAAACCAGACATACTAACAACTGAAGTAAAAACAAATCCTGCTTTCTGTATTTCAGGACGGAAAAAACAACAAGAAAACTTCACAATAAAACTCAAAGTTTAGTCAGAAACGTGCTGATTGTGTGACGGATCTGTAACTGTGATGATGTTGAATATCTGCATCATTCAGGATCTAAAGGACGGTTTCACCACTTTAACACATGATGAATCAGTTTATTAAGACTGAAGGTAAACGGACTCATTCACCTGTTGATAACAGAGAGATAAAGCCAGACAGGAAACTGGATCTGTTATATTAGAGCTCATCTCTGTTTACTTTGAAGGAGTTCTGAGGAAACGTCAGTCAGCCTTCACAGGAAACTGGCTGAGTGTGTGTGTGTTTGTGTGTGTGTGTGTGTGTGTGTGTGTGTGTGTGTGTTGATACAGTAGAATATAACAGACTCTCCTCTGCTCCTGATGATTCACTAATATAAAGATGACTGATAAACAACCAGGAAGACTTCAGACCAGATAAAGTTTATCATGTTATTATGGTTCCATTAAACAGTATTTAAAGGACTATTTCACTAATTTTACACATTATTAAAGAGTTTATAAGTCACAGAGAGAATCTATCAGCCTCTGAACACACTGCCCCTCCATTACTGATCTCCCTGTAGAGTCTAAGCACCACAGACTTTCTGTCTTAGTCAACACGTATCACTTATAATCTCAAATATAGAATATAATCTGTATAAATCAGCAGCAGATACTCTGATGTGATCGTCCTCCAGCTGAGCGTCACTGAAGCTGCCACAGCTCCGTCAGGATGAATTAACCTGCTGTTTACATTCACCTGGGATCAGTCTGTGTGTGTGTGTGTGTGTGTGTGTGTGTGTGTGTGTGTGTGTGTGTGTGTGTGTGTGTCTCTTATGTCCTGTTACAGTCCCATAAAGCTGACAAACTCCCCCACACACACCTTGTTTTAGTGCCGGGCGGTGAGTCGTGTTAGAAACAAAGAATCTATCGAGCTGAGATCTGTTCCTGTTCACACTTCTAACTGCTCTGAGTCCTCTGAGCGTCTCCAGGAGGACCCGGACCACCGCTATGGGGACGTGGATCAGGAATGGACAGGAATCTGAAAACAGGGATCTGATCAAAGCCTTCAGAAGAACCATCTCCTCCTGAACACCTCAAAGAGGAAATGATCATAGATCTCTATAGGTTCAAGCCCCTCCAGCCAGTGAACACCTGTGGGGTGGACATGGAGGTGCTGCCAAGTTAGAAGTATCTAGGTGTATTTTATCCCAAAAATATGTAAAATTACCCCAAAAAATATGTAAAATTACAAAGAAAATCCTCTGGTAAAGCTGTCAGAGTTATAGTTTGGGCGTAGGACGCACAGATGATCCACCAACACCACCAACAGCCTCATTGGCTCCCATATTAAAAACACAGGGAGATTTCTGAAAAAGGGAGATTTTCTTTAGATAAGGGAGAGGGGAGAGTTTTTTTAGATCGCTCTAACAAAGCTATTTTTTCATTTTTCTTAAAAAAACCACATGTAGACGTTCAGGAAGAACTCAGGACGCTCAAAGTGAAGTCGGATCAATGATAGGTATTATGGTTTTGCCAAAAATGCTTTCTGTTCGAGGCCAGAAATTCCAGCCTCTCTGCCTCTGCTGTCACTGAGCCGGAACAGGTGGCAGTTAATTCTGTTGATTGCTTTGATCTTTGATGTGATTACAGTTACAGATACACACACACACACACACACACGAAACACGCACACACATGCACGTAAGCACGCACACTCCTCACACATGCATACACATATACACATGCTTCAAACACACGCACGCGCACACACACACACACACACACAGGTAACTTCATGCGATTTTCGCTACATATACACACACACACACACACACTCACTCCTCCAGATACACGTTTCACACACACACACACACACACACACACACATTTTGAGGTTAAAGGGCATAGTTATAAATCTCTGAAGAATCTCATCATAGTGTACACACACCGGCAGTAGCCCCCATGGCCCTTTCAGAATTTCCCCAGAGGAAATTTTCTAGTTACTATTATTATTATTATTATTATTATTATTATTATTATTAATAATAATATTATTATCAGCACAGGAAAACTCCGTCACCACAAAGAATCGGTGGGTGGGATTGAAGCGAGGCCACGCCCCTCAGACAAGTTAGATGTAGTATTTCATGTTAGATGTAGTATTTCATGTTAGATGTAGTATTTCATGTTTAGATGTAGTATTTCATGTTAGATGTAGTATTTCATCTTTAGATGTAGTATTTCATGGCGGTCTCACCTGGCGCCCCCCGTCAGATCCCAGGTGGAGAACTCGTGATCGTCCAGGTTGGTGACCACCTTGGCGTCCTCCGGCCAGGTGGTGTGGCGTCTGATGGGGACCAGCTGGTGGCCGGCGGCGTCCCGGACGGCGTCCCCGCTGCAGCAGGAACCCATCGCTGCTCCACAACAACCAACAACCTCCTCTACGCCGACGATTAGAGACTTTATCTCTCCGACAGATCACTGGATTCAGAACCGTTTCAGCAGATTCTCATCTCTGGTGAACGTCTCTATGCTGTCCCACAACCGTCCACTGGCGTCCTCCTGTCTCCTCTGTTTGACTCTGAGTTTTTAAATATGCAAGATTATAGCCAACGGCTAATTTCCATCTTTAGTTCCTTTAGTGTCTCCCAGCGTCTCCCAGTGTGGGACCAGCTGGGTGATTCTCATGAAGCCAGTCTAAGTCTCTTTGTTCAGGACAATCTCATCAGAAGTCGATTTCACTGTTTCAGACGTTTAAACTTTTCTCTCCTGTCTGTCCGTCCCAACCAGCATCACCCGTCTCCCCTCGTCCTCTCCGTCTCCGTCCTCTCCAGGCTGCATTGATAATGTTTTGGTGTCCCGTCCCGGGCCTCCTCTCCTCCTCCTCTCCTCCTCTCCTGCTCCTCCTCTCCTCCTGCTCCCTGACAGAGTGTTACTGTCTCCCACCAGCAGCCAGACGTTCAGAGCCTCAACATTCTATCAACCATCTTGTTGTTTCTCTCACTCTCTGTTTTGCATCTGAGTCCTTCAATCCTTCCTTTGTGTCCGTCCTCCTTCGCTCAGTGTTGGACACAGATGGACCCGACCCCCCTTCTGGTCCACAGACGACAGTCATGTGGAGGAGAGCGAGACCGGCTGCTCCCACGCTGGGAGACACTGGGAGAGACTGGGAGAGACTGGGAGACGCTGGGAGACGCTGGGAGGCACTGGGAGACGCTGGGAGATGCTGGGGGACGCTGGGAGACACTGGGAGACGCTGGGAGACGCTGGGAGACGCTGGGAGATGCTGGGAGACGATGGGAGACGCTGGGAGACGCTGGGAGACACTGGGAGACGCTGGGAGACACTGGGAGATGCTGGGAGACACTGGGAGACGCTGGGAGACACTGGGAGAGACTGGGAGAGACTGGGAGAGACTGGGAGACGCTGGGAGACGCTGGGAGACACTGGGAGACATTGAGAGATGCTGGGAGACGCTGGGAGACGCTGGTAGACACTGGGAGACACTGGGAGACACTGGGAGACGCTGGGAGACACTGGGAGAGACTGGGAGAGACTGGGAGAGACTGGGAGACGCTGGGAGACGCTGGGAGACGCGTGGGCTGGACATGTCCAACCAGCCGTGGTGCATGTTTCCGTCAGTGGGCTCTGCATGTCACACATTTCTTACATATCTGAAGTTTGAGCTTTGATGGAGAATATGTTGTTGTGAACACGTGAAACATTAAAAACACTTTGCAGGACGGAGTTTTCTCTGTTTTGGATCCTCTGAGCTTTTTAATTAGTTTGCAGTTTGTTTAAGACTTTACAGCCTCAAAAGAAACACAACAAGATGATTTATGTGCATCTTTTAAATGGCAACTCCATAACTAAAAGTCTTCTCTGAACTTTAGTTGAACAAAGTGACTCTCGTCTGATGTCTGATATGTTTTAATCCAGTTAAAGTTAGATGTTTATATTCTGGAGACTCATCCCTCTCTTATTTTTAATAATCAATATGTAAAAGTGCAGAGTTCAGAAGCTGAGTAGCTTCTTTCTCTCATTTGAAACTAAAATTATAACGTTGGACCACTTAAAATATTTGTGAAAGTCAGATTTGGCTGACAGATTGTACTTTGAATAAATGTCAGTCCTGCACGCCCAGAAAAAGGTTTCTCACTCACACATGCCACCCATTAAAATGTCAAACACCAGCAAAAATGCAGATTTGTGTGCACGACCATGTTTCTCTTGATAAAGTGGGAGCAGCTGCAGCTGATTTCTGCATGATGAAGGCAGAGTTCTGCTCACTGGGCTTCACCAAACGGTCAAACATTAACCACTCAACAAGAGGATCATCCTGACATCAGAACAAATGCTCCTAAAGAACCAGAGAACTGGTACAGAGTCAGGTTTTATATCTGCATGTTTTCACTTCCACAGACAATAAATTAAACATTAAATAGAGCCATCTGCAATCTACATTAGCCACCAATAAGCTGCGACGCAGACGAGCTAACCAGATAAGACTTTAAGCAGCACTGAGCTGAAGAACAGCAGCTAATCCGTAAAGAAATTAATTGTGCTTGAGAGGAAAAGTCACTGACACACAATCCTCCGTCCATGAGAGGAAAATTAACCAAGAGCTCAATAATTACCCTCCTACTCAGGAGAGATTACTCACGGACACGTGGACTTAAAAAAAGAAAAGGGGGAAGGGGAGAAGAGATTTAATAAGAAGAAGCACAAAAAACTGCATTAATTCCCTTTTAAAGGAACAGGTCGAGAATTTGGGAAAAAGCTTCATCACTTCGATGCTCTGTAGGAAGGAAGGAAGGAAGGAGGGGAGGAAAGATTTGGGGAAAAGCTTCATCACTTTGATGCCTTGTACCTTTAGTGTGGTTCAGAGTAAGTCTAGTCCCTACAGTATGTTCAGACATTGTAGCGTACAATTCATGATGCAGCTTGTTATCACTGATTGTTTGTCTTGCTTCAACATCACCAACACACATCCCTCTACATTTACTGCACCAGGTAATGAACAGCACCAAAAAACACTATAAATCAGTCATTCTCAAAGTGGGTGTGTGGCACTCAGCCAGGGGTTAGGGTAGGGTTAGGGTAGGGTAGGGTTAGGGTTAGGGTTAGGGTGCGGGTAGGGTTAGGGTTAGGGTTAGGGTAGGGTTAGGGTTAGGGTAGGGAAACCCAAACCCAAAGGGAATTAAAATGTCCTAGAAAGCGCTAGCTAGTTGCTAAAGAAAATCTATTGAAGGATAGGGACATTAAGCTTAGCGTAGCTGTAACTGAAGTGTTAAAACTATTGATTGTGAAAAAACTTGTCAAAAACATTGACTTTGAAGAAGAGTGTTCAACGAACATTGAAAGTTTAGTTCCCCAATTGATCTGCAGGTCAGGGGGCACATCCTGCCCTCAGGATGCCCCAACCCCAACCCTAACCCCTAACTTTAACCCTATCCCTATCCCTAATCCCTAACCCTGCCCTCAAGATGCCCTAACCTCAACTCCAACCCTGACCCTAACTATACCTAACCCCCAACCCCAACCATAACCTCACCCTGCCCTCAGGATGCCCCAACCCTAATCCATAACCCCTAATCTTTACCCCAGGATGCCCTAACCCATAACCCATAATTTAAACCCTAACCCTAACCCTAATCCCTAACCCTATACCTAATCCATAACCCAACCCTAAACCCTAACCTGCCCTCAAGATGCCCTAACCTCAACCCTAACCCTGACCCTAACTATACTTAACCCCCAACCCCAACCATAACCTCACCCTGCCCTCAGGATGCCCCAACCCCAACCCCTAACCCTAACCCTAACCCCAACCCATAACCCCTAAGCCTTACCCCAGGATGCCATAACCCTAAACCACAACCCAAACCCTCAACCCTAACCCTAAATCTAACCCTAAACCCTAACCCCTAACCCTGCCCCCAGGATGCCCTAACCCTAACCCTTAAACCCTAACCAGTCACCCCCCCCTGCTGCTGAGATGTTTTAAATGTGATTTCTGAAGTTAACTTTGAGTGCGTGGAGAGAGAATAAAAGAACCCTTTCAACCTGAATGTTCTCTCTTTTATCTGAGTTTGTCCGCTGTTATGAACCAATGAAAGAGGAATGTGTTACAGCACACACACACACACACACACACACACACACACACACAGAGTGAGTAGCTATGCTAATGATTAGCCAGTGGTGATGCAGACGAGAGTCCCTGTTGGTTTCTGTGTGAATAGAGTGAGTCAGATAGAAACAGTGACTCATCTCTCTTCACCTGACGTCTCTTCTACCTGCAGCTCACAGCCTCAATTCACCTTTTTATGTTTTTTTACATGAGAAACTTTCCAAAACTTCACTTGTACTTATAAAACATTAATAAACCCATAAAATCTGACTCTCAGCCTTCTGAAAAACAAACTATTTCACCATCTTGTCATAAAAACCTGGCTGGTTCTGGCTGCAGCATCGATATAAATACTCGAGGGAAATTCACAGATTATCAATATTTCTGCTGATATTTGTGTGAATATTTGAGCTGGAACTGAAAACAGATCTCTTCTCTGTGGATTATGCAACAATAAGAACATGCAAAGGTTCTCAGAAGGCTTGTTTCCTAAACTAATAACTTAATTAAAGAATATCTAATTATCTAATTATTATAATGCTTTAAATTGTCAACCAATTCTAGAAGTGAGAAAATAAGATTAAAATAAATAAAAGTAAATATTTAAACAAACATGAGTACTGTATTTTAATGACTATTAAAATAAAGAATAAATAAAAAATAAAAACAAATAAAAATAGCTAATAACATTTCTGAATCACTTTAAACTTGATTTCTGCATTTATGTTCTTTAAAAAAGTTTCTATATCGACTTCAATAGAGTCATTACACGTCTTTTTTGTTCGTTTTGTGTCTTTTTATTGGTCATTTTATGTCTTTTTTTGGTCATTTTGTGTCTTTTTTTTAAATATCAGGATATATATCGTATATGGATATTCAGCCTGAATATATGGGGATATGACTTTTGGTCCTTATCGCTCTAGATGAGTTTATATTGAAGCTCTCTGGTCTGTAAGTCACAGATTCAGAACGAAGAGGAAGAAGATTCTCCAAAAGTCTCCTGACCTCAGACAGAAAATAATGAAAAGGAGGTTCAGGTCGGGAGGCAGAAAACGAGAGAAATCAGCTAATCAGAGAGAGGCTGTGTGTGTGTGTGTGTGTGTGTGTGTGTGTGTGTGTGTGTGTGTGTGTGTGTGTGTGTGTGTGTGTGTCTGTGTGTGTGTGTCTGTGTGTGTGTGTGTGTGTGTGTGTGTGTGTGTGTGTGTGTGTGTGTGTGTGCTGCCTCAGCAGATGCTATCTCTTGGGAAGCTTCCTGGATTTGATGAAAATGTTCTCATCTTATTTCCAAAGTCATTCACTACAAAAAAGATGTTAAAAAAGAAAGAAAAGGCCTCATCCTGCAGAAACTTCTACTTCCTGTCACCTTCAGAGGATCAAACATCAGATGTTCTCTCCACATTCCTGTGGAGGACGTTTATTATATATTATATTATTAATAGACTGATGTCTAACAGTTGTGGTTCCTCCGTTTAACTAAATAATAATAATAATGGTAATGTTTTCTGTTAACGCTCCCTGTCATTCCTGATCTGCAGCAGGTGAAACCTTTGAACTCTCCCAGCTCACATCACAGCAGATTACAGGAACAAGGAAATTCTTCCACTTTCTGCCAAGGACTTTAAAAAAAAAACCCGATTAGACTATTGAATGGTGAGTAGAGCTGCTATTAAAGTCTGTTGTTTAGAGGATCGGCTTTATGAACGAGCCAAGACACCAAAACTGGTGTTAAATGTTGATATTTCTGTCAGAATCTCTTTATTCTACATGTGTCAGTTATATTGTGGAGTTCCTCAGGGTTCAATTCTAGGACCACTTCAAATTTTGAACTCTCTGGACCCCTCTGTGTCTTTTTTTGGTCATTTTGTGTCTTTTTTAAGTCACTTTGCATCTTTTTTTAGTAATTTTGTGTCTTTTTTTTGTCATTTTCTGACTTTTTTTTGTCATTTTATGTCTTTTTTTTGGTCATTCTGTGTCTTTTTTTGGTAATTTTGTGTCTTTTTTTGGTAATTTTGTCTTTATTAAGTTACTGCATCTGTTTTTGTCATTTTGTGTCTTTTTTTAGTCCTTTTCTGTCTTTCTTTTTTGTAATTTTGTGTGAGAGGACAGGAGAGGCTGGAAACATGACAATACTGAGAATATGTGAAGAAAACTATTTTGTTTACAACATTCGTGACATTGGTAGGCACTTGGAAAAGCTTTTATATGTAAATTCCATTTTATTCCTTTTTTTAATTTACAAGAGAAATTCAATTTGCATTTTGTGACTTTTTATCATAATTTATGTCACTATAACTGTGTTTTTCTGCACAAAGACATGTTTGATTCCTTCTGATTGTGCTGATTCCACAGAGCTGCAGGACTTAAAGAACTATATATATATATATATATATATATGTATGTATGTATTGCAGTAACACACCAAGGCCACAGCCTGGAGCTCCTGAAAGTGAAATATAAGGAAACAGCGTGCAGAATTAAATGAGCAGGGAAACCTCCGTCCCGCTCCAGCAGATAAAGCTGCTGTAAGGTAGAAAGGCCTGCTGCCCACTGAAACGCTCCGACAGAGAGCTGATAACACCTTTCACCAGACAGACAGAGGGAAGGAATGATTCACCTCCAACACCTGGAAGTTACTAATTTACCCTGATCACCTGAGAGAGTGCTGAACCAGAGAGAGAGGCATAAAGCAGCGATAGAAGTCAGGCCTGTGTTGAGGAGCAGCAGGTGTTGGGAGCTAATATCTGGAGGGAGCGTGGTTAAATACGGCGCTCAGAGACAACAGTGAATATAAACGCGTCCTTGGGCTGACATTTACTAGAAATAATCTCTAACTTTCCTTCTGCTGCTCTGAAGGCAAACACAGAAACCGGTTAGCACCTCCACCAATGGAACAACACCACTGTTGTTGACAGAGCTCTTTATTTGTCTGCCAGCGAACTGTTGGTTCTTTGGTTCAGGCGGCAAAACAAAGCTTCTTTTTCATGCGAGGACAAAGAGCGTCAGACGAGAGCACAGCCCTCCCAATGTTCCACCGCCTTTAATGGATCCTTCGCTTTGATTAGCAGCTTCACAAATACTTTCTGTCAGACGGAGAACAACTGGCTGTTCCTGGGAACCTTTAAATCTATACGTTTATATTTTATATATATTAAATCCTCTCAGAGCTGCTTTCACCGCACGACGCCTCAAAGTCATATCTGGGCAAAAAACAGACAAAAATACAGCAGAATATGATAAAAAGTGACCAAAACTGGTGTTAATGTTGATATTTCTGTCATTTTATTCTACATGTTTACACAGAGCAGAGGGGAGAGGACAGGAGAGGCTGTTTACACAGAGCAGAGGGGAGAGGACAGGAGAGGCTGTTTACACAGAGCAGAGAGGACAGGAGAGGCTGTTTACACAGAGCTGAGAGGAGAGGACAGGAGAGGCTGTTTACACAGAGCAGAGAGGAGAGGACAGGAGAGGCTGTTTACACAGAGCAGAGAGGAGAGGACAGGAGAGGCTGTTTACACAGAGCTGAGAGGAGAGGACAGGAGAGGCTGTTTACACAGAGCTGAGAGGAGAGGACAGGAGAGGCTGTTTACACAGAGCAGAGAGGAGAGGACAGGAGAGGCTGTTTACACAGAGCTGAGAGGAGAGGACAGGAGAGGCTGTTTACACAGAGCAGAGAGGAGAGGACAGGAGAGGCTGTTTACACAGAGCTGAGAGGAGAGGACAGGAGAGGCTGTTTACACAGAGCTGAGGGGAGAGGACAGGAGAGGCTGTTTACACAGAGCTGAGAGGAGAGGACAGGAGAGGCTGTTTACACAGAGCTGAGAGGAGAGGACAGGAGAGGCTGTTTACACAGAGCAGAGAGGACAGGAGAGGCTGTTTACACAGAGCTGAGAGGAGAGGACAGGAGAGGCTGTTTACACAGAGCAGAGAGGAGAGGACAGGAGAGGCTGTTTACACAGAGCAGAGAGGAGAGGACAGGAGAGGCTGTTTACACAGAGCAGAGAGGAGAGGACAGGAGAGGCTGTTTACACAGAGCTGAGAGGAGAGGACAGGAGAGGCTGTTTACACAGAGCAGAGAGGACAGGAGAGGCTGTTTACACAGAGCTGAGAGGAGAGGACAGGAGAGGCTGTTTACACAGAGCTGAGAGGAGAGGACAGGAGAGGCTGTTTACACAGAGCTGAGAGGAGAGGACAGGAGAGGCTGTTTACACAGAGCTGAGGGGAGAGGACAGGAGAGGCTGTTTACACAGAGCTGAGGGGAGAGGACAGGAGAGGCTGTTTACACAGAGCTGAGGGGAGAGGACAGGAGAGGCTGTTTACACAGAGCTGAGGGGAGAGGACAGGAGAGGCTGTTTACACAGAGCAGAGAGGAGAGGACAGGAGAGGCTGTTTACACAGAGCTGAGGGGAGAGGACAGGAGAGGCTGTTTACACAGAGCTGAGGGGAGAGGACAGGAGAGGCTGTTTACACAGAGCTGAGAGGAGAGGACAGGAGAGGCTGTTTACACAGAGCTGAGGGGAGAGGACAGGAGAGGCTGTTTACACAGAGCTGAGGGGAGAGGACAGGAGAGGCTGTTTACACAGAGCAGAGAGGAGAGGACAGGAGAGGCTGTTTACACAGAGCTGAGGGGAGAGGACAGGAGAGGCTGTTTACACAGAGCTGAGAGGAGAGGACAGGAGAGGCTGTTTACACAGAGCAGAGAGGAGAGGACAGGAGAGGCTGTTTACACAGAGCAGAGAGGAGAGGACAGGAGAGGCTGTTTACACAGAGCAGAGAGGAGAGGACAGGAGAGGCTGTTTACACAGAGCTGAGAGGAGAGGACAGGAGAGGCTGTTTACACAGAGCTGAGAGGAGAGGACAGGAGAGGCTGTTTACACAGAGCTGAGGGGAGAGGACAGGAGAGGCTGTTTACACAGAGCTGAGGGGAGAGGACAGGAGAGGCTGTTTACACAGAGCAGAGAGGAGAGGACAGGAGAGGCTGTTTACACAGAGCTGAGGGGAGAGGACAGGAGAGGCTGTTTACACAGAGCTGAGAGGAGAGGACAGGAGAGGTTGTTTACACAGAGCAGAGAGGAGAGG
>NC_081522.1:41669110-41678620 GCF_030273125.1 Centropristis striata
GGTGACCGAGTGTTATTCTGCTCAGAGTTCAGTTAGAGTTGGTTCAGTTTGAATCCCTGAGGCTGAAATCCTGAAATCACTCTGATCTGATTCCATCTGCATTAAAACATATGAAACAAGTTCTCAATTACTGGAAAAATCATTAAGAAGATAATTAACTCTTTGGATAGATTCCTCGATAATGAAAGCAATCAGTGGTTTCAGATCAATAAGATCCATCAAACAGTCACTTAACAGAGAAATATTCTCCACACTGTAAAAAAAAATGTCTGTAGATTTTAGGGTGTGTCTTTTTTAGTCATTTTGTGTCTTTTTTTAGTCATTTTGTGTCTTTTTTTAGTTTTTTTTAGTCATTTTGTGTCTTTTTTTGTCATTTTGTGTCTTTTTTTAGTCATTTTGTGTCTTTTTTTAGTCATTTTGTGTCTTTTTTCAGTCATTTTGTGTCTTCTTTTAGTTTTTTTTAGTCATTTTGTGTCTTTTTTTGTCATTTTGTGTCTATTTTTAGTTTTTTTTGTCATTTTGTGTCGTTTTATGAAGGTATTATAGGTGCAACAGATTAGCTCCTCTAACAGTGAATGTGTAGTTGTGTACAGTGATTGTGGAGCGTATCAGTAAATATGAAGTCACAGAATCTTCATACTCTAGTTTATATTTAGTCATTTAGTCATTTAACAGACGTTTTTATCCAAAGAGACTGACAGGAAGAGTTGTGATTTATAGATTGGAGGAAACAGAATCTGTGACTGGAGAGAAAGATTCCAGCAGATTTACTGATCGATTTGTGTTTTAATAGAACACAAACATTTTGAGAAATTATTTCACATACATTGAACATTTATTGCACACGTTCACATTCAGATTTGTACATATTAAACTTCACATTGTTTGATTCAGGGACACAAATATGTTTTGCACCAAATAAACAACAACAATAGGAGAGAAAATGTGAGTGAGTCAGTTTTTAATGTGTGACTTGTAAAATAGGATTTGTGCTCCTGTAATTAGGAATTAGTGAATGTGTGAGTGTTGTGTTGTAATTGTGGAGAAAAAATCTACAAGTACACAGCTGACAGAGTATGTGACTTTAAATATACTGATACAAATACAGAATCACAGTACACAACTACACATTCACAGTTAGAGGAGCTCGGACCTGTTATAGTAATAATAATAATAATAATTCATACAGAGCATCAGGTTCCATGTCAGACTGTAAAACTACTTTAGTAACAGCAAGTCTACAGGAGGAAATCAGCCTGCAGACGCTTAAAACATCTAATTATTACATTTGTGGAGAAATTCTGCTGATTTGAAGGCAAACAGCACATTAACTGTGACAGAACAGCTGATAATTACAGCTGCTGCTTTCAACGAGGAAACAGAGGCACAAAATAAAGGTTTCATTTAAAACCAGACATCCAATAACAAATTAAAGGTTTCATCTAAAACCAGACATCCAATAACAAATTAAAGGTTTCATCTAAAACCAGACATCCAATCACACGCAGTCATTTCATATTTATTTAAGAATGTCGGCCACAAACAAACAGTCAGAGTGAAGATCAGCAGCTCAATTTAATCACAAACAAGCAGAGACTCTGCTGTAAACACACAACTCAAAACTGCTTTAAACACCAACAGTTTCTGTTGAAGCTTTTATATTTTTGTCATTTTGTGTTTGTTTTGAGTCATTTTGTGTCATTTTAGTCCTTCAGTCCAACATAAAATGTGATTTTGAATCTTCTTTTACTTTTAAAACACTGTGATTCTCATTAGCAGCAACAACAGCGACCTTCGCCCTCTGTTCATCTCCGTCAGCTCAGCTCAACTAAAAACAGCTGATTATAAAACGTCTCCTTCCTGCAGACGCTGCACAACCACAGTCTGCTCTATATGAATATTCAACAACGGCAGAAATCAATTATCCAGCGAGGAGGCCAACTAACCAACCCACACAGAGAGAAACCAGATAGAAACCTGAGAAACCAGATAGAAACCTGAGAGAAACCAGAGTGAAACCAGATAGAAACCAGAGTGAAACCAGAGAGAAACCAGAGAGAAACCAGATAGAAACCAGATAGAAACCTGAGAGAAACCAGAGAAACCAGATAGAAACCAGAGAGAAACCAGAGAGAAACCAGAGAGAAACCAGATAGAAACCAGATAGAAACCTGAGAGAAACCAGAGTGAAACCAGATAGAAACCAGAGAGAAACCAGATAGAAACCAGAGAGAAACCAGATAGAAACCAGAGAGAAACCAGAGAAACCAGAGAGAAACCAGATAGAAACCAGAGAGAAACCAGAGAGAAACCAGAGTGAAACCAGATAGAAACCAGAGTGAAACCAGAGAGAAACCAGAGAAACCAGATAGAAACCAGATAGAAACCAGAGTGAAACCAGATAGAAACCAGAGAGAAACCAGAGAGAAACCAGAGAGAAACCAGAGTGAAACCAGATAGAAAGCAGAGAGAAACCAGAGAAACCAGAGAGAAACCAGTGAAACCAGAGAGAAACCAGATAGAAACCAGTGAAACCAGATAGAAACCAGAGAAACCAGAGAGAAACCAGAGAGAAACCAGAGAGAAACCAGAGAGAAACCAGATAGAAACCAGAGAGAAACCAGAGAGAAACCAGAGAAACCAGAGAGAAACCAGAGAGAAACCAGAGAAACCAGTGAAACCAGAGAGAAACCAGATAGAAACCAGAGAGAAACCAGAGAGAAACCAGAGAGAAACCAGTGAAACCAGATAGAAACCAGAGAAACCAGAGAGAAACCAGAGAGAAACCAGAGAGAAACCAGATAGAAACCAGTGAAACCAGATAGAAACCAGAGAAACCAGAGAGAAACCAGAGTGAAACCAGACAGAAACCAGAGAGAAACCAGAGAGAAACCAGAGGAACCAGAGAGAAACCAGAGAGAAACCAGAGGAACCAAAGAGAAACCAGAGTGAAACCAGAGAAACCAGTGAAACCAGAGAGAAACCAGAGTGAAACCAGAGTGAAACCAGAGAAACCAGTGAAACCAGAGTGAAACCAGAGAGAAACCAGAGAGCCGAGACGCCGTGGAGACACTGAAATAGGTCTCTCTGAGGACAAATTATATATCAAAACGTGCGGTTTGATCGGGATCGGTGTGCTATTACTTTTCTCTACAGAATACAAAATTTTCTGCCCAAAATTTTGCATTGAAATGAATGGGACGGCCGGAAAAAATGAGGGAAAAAGAACAATAATTGGAGACTTTTAAAGGTCTACTTCTCTGGCATAATTTCACCTAGAGACTCCATTTAAACTTTAAACAGTAGACACAAGTCTTGTGTATCGGTGTATTAATCCACGTTTCGATAGGTCATATAGTTTTTTATCAATCCCTGTTCAATGACCATGATCATTTTTGGAGAAATTCTGAGATTATAATGGGTGTGTATTGCACGGAATGTTCGTGTCACAGTGTGTGACATCATCACCAGAGTGTAGAGGGAGAGAAAAAACTGTCAAAAAATAAATGTGAAAACTGCGCTCCAGGCCGCAAATTCCACTCTACAGAAATAATTTATACATAGAAACGTAGGAAAATTAGTCTTCTCCCTCACAATCCTCTGGTAAAGCTGTCAGAGTTATAGTTTGGGCGTAGGACGCACAGATGATCCACCAACACCACCAACAGCCTCATTGGCTCCCATATTAAAAACGCAGGAAGATATCTGTAGAAAAGCATATTTAACAGTTTTTCAGATCGCTCTAACAAAGCTATTTTTTAATTTTTCTTCACAAAAAACATATGTAGAGGTTCAGGAAGAACTCAGGACGCTCAAAGTGAAGTCGGATCAATGATGGGTATTATGGTTTTGCCAAAAATGCTTTCTGTTCGAGGCCAGAAATTCCATATCAGCCTGAGAAGAGTTCTCCGCTGCTCACACAACCAGCTGGTTCTGCTTTTATTCACCACAGAGAACAGGAAGCACTTAGCTTCAATACAGAGTCACGGAGACCAGAGGAGACAAAACACAACGCTCTGAAGACACAGACCAGACCAGACCAGACCAGACCACCTCCAGACCAGACCAGACCAGACCACCTCCAGGCCAGACCAGACCAGACAAGACCAGACCAGACCAGAACACCTCAAGACCAGACCAGACCAGACCAGACCAGACCACCTCCAGACCGGACCAGACCAGACCAGACCACCTCCAGACCAGACCAGACCAGAACACCTCCAGACCAGACCAGACCAGACCAGACCAGACCACCTCCAGACCGGACCAGACCAGACCAGACCACCTCCAGACCAGACCAGACCAGAACACCTCCAGACCAGACCAGACCAGACCAGACCAGACCAGAACCTCCAGACCAGACCAGAGGAGAGAAAACACAACGCTCTAAAGACACGAGACCAGAACTCCTGCAGCATGTTTGGTGACTATATATATATATATATATATATATATATATACACATGTACATATAACTATATATACATATATAGTGTAGTAAAGCAGCAGGATCCCTCAGAGGTTTATAACTTCTATATCTTCAGCCTCAAACATCTGAGTCTATATTTGTTAATGTAACCAGAAAAGTTTAAACCAGCAGGAGCAAAACTTTAAACTTCACATGAAGAATGATTTGACATTTAAAGGGAAAATAATTATGTTTGTGTGATGAAGATTAAAGAACCTGCATCCTGCTGCTGCAAGTCACACAAACACACACACACACACTGCACTAATTACACAACAACAACAACAACAACAACAACAACAAACACACACTATCTGCACTAATGACACAACAACAACAACAAACACACACCATCTGCACTAATGACACAACAACAACAACAAACACACACACTGCACTAATTACACAACAACAACAACAACAAACACACACTATCTGCACTAATGACACAACAACAACAACAAACACACACCATCTGCACTAATGACAGAACAACAACAACAACAACAAACACACACACTGCACTAATTACACAACAACAACAACAACAACAACAAACACACACTATCTGCACTAATGACACAACAACAACCAATATATATTAATACTATGAGAGAGTACTACACCAATATATATTAATACTATGAGAGAGTACTACACCAATATATATTAATACTATGAGAGAGTACTACACCAATATATATTAATACTATGAGAGAGTACTACACCAATATATATTAATACTATGAGAGAGTACTACACCAATATATATTAATACTATGAGAGAGTACTACACCAATATATATTAATACTATGACAGAGTACTACACCATTATATATTAATACTGTGAGAGAGTACTACACCATTATATATTAATACTATCAGAGAGTACTACACCAATATATATTAATACTATCAGAGAGTACTACACCATTATATATTAATACTATCAGAGAGTACTACACCATTATATATTAATACTGTGAGAGAGTACTACACCATTATATATTAATACTATCAGAGAGTACTACACCAATATATATTAATACTATCAGAGAGTACTACACCATTATATATTAATACTATGAGAGAGTACTACACCATTATATATTAATACTATGAGAGAGTACTACACCAATATATATTAATACTATGAGAGAGTATTACACCATTATATATTAATACTGTGAGAGAGTACCATTATATATTAATACTATGAGAGAGTACTACACCAATATATATTAATACTATGAGAGAGTACTACACCAATATATATTAATACTGTGAGAGAGTACTACACCATTATATATTAATACTATCAGAGAGTACTACGCCAATATATATTAATACTATCAGAGAGTACTACACCAATATATATTAATACTGTGAGAGAGTACTACACCATTATATATTAATACTGTGAGAGAGTACTACACCAATATATATTAATACTATGAGAGAGTACTACACCAATATATATTAATACTATGAGAGAGTACTACACCAATATATATTAATACTATGAGAGAGTACTACACCATTATATATTAATACTGTGAGAGAGTACTACACCAATATATATTAATACTATGAGAGAGTACTACACCATTATATATTAATACTGTGAGAGAGTACTACACCAATATATATTAATACTATCAGAGAGTACTACGCCAATATATATTAATACTATCAGAGAGTACTACACCAATATATGTTAATACTGTGACAGAGTACTACACCATTATATATTAATACTGTGAGAGAGTACTACACCAATACACAAGTTGTATATTAATACTGTGAGAGAGTACTACACCAATATATATTAATACTGTGAGAGAGTACTACACCAATACACACGTTGCATATTAATACTATGAGAGAGTACTACACCAATATATATTAATACTGTGAGAGAGTACTACACCAATACACACGTTGTATATTAATACTATGAGAGAGTATTAACCTCAGTGTACATGAACTGTCACACGCCTCATTGGGCCATAAAACCTCCTGAACCTCTATAACATGATTATAACACTTCATACAGCGCTCACAGGGTCAGAGACAGAAACACTGAACACCTGAACGCAGCATGGGGTCATGAAGGGGTCACCAGGTAAACCAGGTAAATCAGCTCAGCGGCCATGTTGCTTAATCTGTCACACACACACACACACACACACACACACACACAGGTAACAGGTAACAGGTAACAGGTAAACAGGTAACAGGTACACACACACACACACACACACACACAGGTAACAGGTACACACACACACACACACACACAGGTAACAGGTAACAGGTAACAGGTAACAGGTAAACAGGTACAGGTGTGTGAGTCTTACTTGATGAAGAAGCTGGCCCCCTGCTCCGTGAAGCCCTCCTCCCAGCCCCGCGGCAGGTCTGCAACACACAGTATTACACTAGATTATATTAGATTATACTATATTATATTATATTATACTATACTATATTATATTATACTATATTATATTATATTATATTATATTATAGTACAATACATTTTCCTTTTGTTTAAACATAGTTCTACTTGTTTAAATTATACAATTTTAAGATTTTTTAATATGTTTTACTTTAATAAAATCTTCTATATTTCTAGTTTAAACGGCTTGTTTACTGTTTATTATTATTATTATTATTATTATTATTTATATTGGAGCTCCACTTTGCTGCTGTTATACTGGAAATATATAAACACACTCGGTCAAAGTTCCTCCGAGTCTCAGGTGCAGGCCCGGACTGGGACCCGGACTGGGACCCGGACCCGGAGACCGGAGACCCGGAGACCAGAGACTCGGTGACTCGGAGACCTGAGACCCGGAGACCGGAGACCTGAGACCTGAGACCCGGACAGGAAGTCCAGCAGTAACAGGCAGCAGAGCGGAGCCGGGCCAGGTGAGTCTAGTCCGGTACCTGAGCGGATCATGTGTCCCGAGTTGACCGGTTCTCCGGAGCGGGGGGTGCAGCCAGCTGGTGGTCCGGGACTCGTCGCTGCGGAGACGGAGAGAGAGACACCTGTTACACCGGGAGCAGCACCGGGAGGGGAGACCGGCAGGTTAGACCGGCAGAGCGGAGCTGGTCCTGGTCCCGGTCCCGGTTTACCTGATGAAGAAGGACCCGTCCGTCCCTGCAGACCCCGTAGGACCAGAGATCCGGTAAGGAGTCCCGGCCGAGCGGCGCCGCCATGATCCGGTCTGAGTCTAGTTCAGGTCCTCCATGGACAGGCTGGTGATGCCTTCAGGGACTCCATGAGGCTCCGGGGAGACGGGCTGGTGATGCCTTCAGGGACTCCTGCTGAAGCCCGGAAATACCAGCTTCACCTGCTGACTCACACCTGACAGAGATTACAGCTATTATATTATATTATATTATATTATATTATATTATATTATATTATATTATATTATATCATATTATATTATATTATATTATATTATATTATATCATATTATATTAAATTACATTATATTATATCATATTATATTATATTATATTATATTATATTATATTATATTATATTATATCATATTATATTATATTATATTATATTATATTATATTATATCATATTATATTATATTATATTATATTATATCATATTATATTAAATTACATTATATTATATCATATTATATTATATTATATTACATTACATTACATTACATTACATTTATATTAATAATATCTTCTATATATTTTCTAATTCATACTGCTTGTTTACTATTTATTTTTATTTTTATTGAAGCTCCACATAATACTGGAAATGTCTGACTAATAAAGGAAAATATAATCTTGTTTTGTCTTGTGTGTTTTTCTGTTTATTGTTTTTTAATTTACTCTTAATACAATAATTATTTATTATTTTATAATAAAATATTCATTTCATAATAATAAAATATTTATACATTTTTTAAATTATTATGCTTAATTTACTTTTCAGGTGCAGATTTTTACTAAATTAAAACACATACAGGATATTAAGTTGCTTAAATGTAGCATTAAAAAAGCTTCTCACATAAAAGCTAAAATAATATTAATCCAATAATATATATAACATATATTTACAAATCTGAGCAGGTTAAACATATTATTTATTTATATTTAATAAAATAAGTTATTTTTTTATATATTTAATAAAAACATATTATTTTTTATTTTATTTATTTATTTAATAAAAAATCTTATTAAATTGCAGAGATCTCAGCCATCAGCACCAGCAAACTGTTTTACTCGTTTACGTTACGACTTTTTTTTTGTGATTTTGACTTTTTTTCATGATTTTGACTTTTTTTTTCATTTTGACTTTTTTCTTGTGACTTCGACTTCTTTCTTGTAATTTTGACTTTTTTTTCTCATTTTGACCTTTTTGTCATGATTTCCACTTTTACCAGCACTTGAAGGCATCACAGCAGCAGCTACTGTAAGAAAAGAAAAGAAAAGAAAAGGAAAGAAAAGGAAAGAAAAGAAAAGAAAAGAAAAGAAAAGAAAAGAAAAGAAAGAAAGAAAGAAATAATCCTCCCTGCTGCAGTAAATAACTGTTTAGAGTAAATGAATCTAATTGTCGTTATTATCTTATTGTTGAGGTATTATTGTGGTTTAATTGGAGGTGATGATGAGATAAAGACTTCCTGTTAGTCGTTAGGAAGCTCGTTAAGAAAAGATTTGATTTTAATCACCAAACACACGTTAACTTCATCAGACGACATCTCAACATTCACACAGCATCAACTATTATATCATATATATATATATATATATATATGATATATATATATATATATGATTGTGAGTGAAATGTCCCTTTGAAACATGTGAAATTAAATCTCACAAACAATACAGTTTACCATCCAGATGATGGGAATTGATGAGGATGTGATTATAATATTTACAGCATATCATCATTTCTCACCTCATTAACTGCCAAATCACTGCTGTCTGCTGTAAAGAGTCAATTAGGAAAAGGTTAAAAAATGCCTTTAAAAATACTTAAAAGAGGAGAAAGTTAC
>NC_081522.1:41678720-41716220 GCF_030273125.1 Centropristis striata
TCAAATAGGAAAAGGTTAAAAAATACTTAAAAGAGGAGAAAGTTACTTGAAATTCAATCATTTAAAGATCCTTTAAAATAAATATATAAAGTTGCATTTATCATGCAGGTAAAAGGCACAAAGTTTTGAATTTCCTCGTCCTGTCGGCTCCATTTAAACCCAAATAAAGATTAATTCTCCATCATAAACTTTATTCTGCACATGATTCATATAAAACTTACTGTTGAGGAATATGACATCACTGTTCTGAGCCGTTTAATTGGAACTAATTGATGGAAACTGAAGACTTTCTCTGCAGTATTTTCTCTATAATTAGCACCAAATGACAGTAATTTAAAGGGAACTTTAGGCTCTCCTGGAAACATAATTATGGAGTTATAATAACTGTTAACACATGTAATGAGCTGATAACAGTGGTGAGATTATGAGAACATTACAGGCCTGTAGAATAAAACTTCACTTACTGATATTTCTGTTTGTGAACATGGAAACTAATGTGTGTGTGATACGCTGATTTATTTAAGTCACTCTGCAAAAAGCAATGAAAGCTATTATTATTTATTTATTATACCTAAATAAATAAATAAAAACCTATTTTTATTTATTTTATACATATTCAATTTGAAAAAAATGAATCTTTTTTCTTCATTTTATACATTTAATAACAAAACATATTTTTTATTTATTTTATTTATTTAATAAAAACCTTATTTTTGTATTTCTTTTCAGATTTCTTTTATTTTGCTTTTTAATTTAATTAAAACTAAGCAATTTATTTATTTATTATACTTAAGTTAAACCCTATTTTTATTTATTTATCTATTTTTTTATTTAATTTATATATTTAATAAAAAACATATTACTTTGTATTTTTTCATTTATATAATTTATTATATTTTATTTATTTAATAAGAAACTTATTTATTTTATATATTTAATGAAAAAACGAATTATTTTTTATTTTATATATCTAATAAAAAACATATATTTCATTTATTTTATTTATTTAATAAAAACCTTATTTTTTGTTTTATTTCTGTTCAGATTTATCTCTTTTATATTGTTTTTTTTAATTTAATTGAAATCCTATTTTTTATTTAATAAAAACAAAGGTATTTTTATTTATTTTTATTTATTTAATACAAATATTTTTTTTTGTAATTCTGTTCAGATTTATCTCTTTTATTTTGTGTTTTTAACTCTTGAACTGTGTTGTTTTGCCCTGGAACTGCTTTGTTCTTAGTGAATATTTAGTTGTTATTGATATTAATATGACACCATCAGACAGGCGTTTGTTTACATGCAGTAAACATGAAGCTGGTGAGTAAACATGAAGCTGGTGAGTAAACATGAAGCTGTCAGCTGTTTGTAGTGAGTGAGTCGTCAGGAAGTGTGATGAGCTCATCGGTATTTGGTTTTCCAGAGTTTTTCCTCCAGGAGGCGAGTCGCAGCTCGTTCTCATCACAAAGCTCTTATTTTGAAATCCTTCAGCTGGTTCAGCAGGAATGTCCTCCAGAAACAGATTTATTAAAGGGCCTCCTGCAGCTCAGGATTTAATAAATAATACACAAACATTCATTTCCTGAGTGGAGCTGAAATTCCTCCCGACAGTTTCTCTTCTCGACTCGTTGACTCAAAGTGGCAACGACAGATTTACTGGCAACTTTCTGTCATGAGGAGCAATTTACTGTTTATCTCCAACAGTTAAAGAATAAAAGCTTCTCACGTCTCTGTTCCTGGTTCACACTGGTGGAAATAACTAACTGGTCATAATAACACGAAACATTTTACTGCAGAAATCAGAGAAACTAAACCAGAAAACACAGAAAGTATAAAGCTGCCGGCTGGAGACAGAAACAAGGAGCTGAAAGGAGCTAAACAGAGTCGCTGATGATTCATATTTCATCACTCATGTTCTGGCTCATAATCAGATCCAGAGTTAATATAAAATATTGATTAGCAGCTAATGATAATAACATGGGAACATATGCAGACACATGTTCTGGTAATGAATCTATAATATACACCAGACTCTCTGTTAACCCCTCGTGTGCCATTTAAATCATAATAAGGAATAATTATTGATGATCCTGCACATGCATGATGAATTATTGATTATTATTCCCATGCATGTGCAGGATATATATTATATACACCAGATATATAAATATAAGAGGAGAAAGAACAACCGTCTTTCATTTCCTCCAGGACGACGTTTATTTCTTTATTTTCTGACTTAATGAATCTTTTTCTCTGTTTTCTGATCTTTTGATCCTCTTCAACAGGAAATCCACTCTGTGTGATTTGCTCAGCCTCTTCACCTGCTGGATTACAAACACTTACATTTCACTTTTCATACATTTCATTCTGCTGTTTACATCATGTTGACGTCTGATTTCACTGTAAACACGTTGTTGTTTGTTCTCGTCGTCTCTTTCTAGTTCAGACGGGGAATCCTTCTGTTTTTACTCCGAAACAACAGCTGCTTCTGTCTGTGTGTGTGTGTGTGTGTGTGTGTGTGTGTGTGTGTGTGTGTGTCTGTGTGTGTGTGTGTGTGTTGAAAGACACAAAAGAAAACAAAGAGAAAGCAAACACATAAAAACAGAGACAGGAACAGGATTCAGGAGGATTAACCCTCCACCCAATGCAAACACTCTCTCTCTCTCTCTCTCTCTCTCTCTCCCTCTCCCTCTCTCTTTCTCTCTCTCTCTCTCCCTCTCTCTCTCTGTATAGGAGTGTATGAGACATGTTGTGTTTCCAGATGTTTGTCCTGAGAACAGTCTGATGGAGAGAAAACAGACAGAAAATCTAAATGAAAGCAGCAGAACTGACGTCTTTCATCAGGATTTGTCAGTTCTGTTCTGCTCACATTAAAAACTGAAAAAATAAATCAATGTACAGTTTTATTTAGACATTCTAGGACAGAAAAGGACGGTGGCCCTGTAGAGTCCTTCAGCCTCCAGGTCCTGGTTCTTCAGCCTCCAGGTCCTGGTCCTTCAGCCTCCAGGTCCTGGTTCTTCAGCCTCCAGGTCCTGGTTCAGGTCTCCTCTGACCCTGACAGCAGCTTCAACAGATTAAACTTCTAAAGAATCCATCAAGTTCTGAAGCTTTAAACTGGTTTATTATGCAAAACTGAAACTGATCTGACGAGCTGAGTGACTTCAGCTGCATCACGTAACCTCGTTAATGTGAAGAATAAAAGACACGCTGGGCTGTTTTTAGTGTATATGTATATATATATATATATATATATATATATATTATATAACATTAAAACTCTCTCTTCCATGTGTAAGTGCAGTCTGCTGTCTGATCTGAACTCCTTCTATCAAATTAAACTCAGCTTCCTGTCTGTCTGCTTCCTGCTCTCACCCCGCAGCAATAAAAGACTGAACACAGATATATTAATAGATATATTAAAAACATAAACTCTGAGTATGACAGGATGGTTCGTGCATTAACACGTGTCTCAGTGTTTCTGCAGCTCAGACAGGAAAACTTATTTACTTTTTTAATCTTAACTATAACTATGCAGCAACAATTTACAGCAAATAATTCTCTGCAGGAATATTTAAAGGTTTGTGTACACTGTAAAAAATGTCTGTAGATTTTAGGGTGAAAAACTGCTAAACCATGACAGTAAAAGACGTAAAATGATGAATCATCCATGAAACAGCCCAGCGAGTCTTTTATTCTTCAGATTAACAAGGTTACGTGATGCAGCTGAAGCCTCGTTCACTCAAACAACTTTAGAACGTTATAACCTTCAGTTCTGCAAAAGCTGCTCCGCCTCCAGAAATAAACTTTATTCTGAGGATTCATTCAGAAACAGAACCAGCTACAGACAAGAAATATACTTTATTCTGAGGATTCATTCAGAAACAGAACCAGCTACAGACAAGAAATATACTTTATTCTGAGGATTCATTCAGAAACAGAACCAGCTACAGACAAGAAATATACTTTATTCTAAGGATTCATTTAGAAACAGAACCAGCTACAGACGACTGAAGCTTCTGTTCTAATAGTTGAACTGTGTGAGAACGTTTACTGAAATAATTCACATTATTAGTAGAGAACTTCCTGTTGTGTCTGTTGGTCCTGAACTCCAAAACCTTAATCTGTGTTCAGTTTTTATAGATTTTAATTAAAATAAATAGATAATACATTGATTTACAAACTGAACGAATGGCAGTGACTCAATATCCAGGTTTCCTTTCAAATGTTTGACATGTTTTAACCAAATTCAAAGAAAATGTCACACCGCGGTGAGGTGGTGTTTTATTTTGTGTTCTGGTCTTGTTATTTCCTGTTTTATTTTGAAATACTAACTCTCCTCTAGTTTCAGGTCACTTGCCCTTCCCCGTGTGTCATCTGTCTGATTGTCTCCCCTAATTACTGATTGTGTTCACCTGGTGCTCCCTTCCCTCCATATGTTCCAATAGTCTGTTCACCTGGTGCTCCCTTCCCTCCACGTGTTCCAATAGTCTGTGTTCACCTGGTGCTCCCTTCCCTCCATGTGTTCCAATAGTCTGTTCACCTGGTGCTCCCTTCCCTCCACGTGTTCCAATAGTCTGTGTTCACCTGGTGCTCCCTTCCCTCCATGTGTTCCAATAGTCTGTGTTCACCTGGTGCTCCCTTCCCTCCATGTGTTCCAATAGTCTATGCTCACCTGGTGCTCCCTTCCCTCCATGTGTTCCAATAGTCTGGGTTCACCTGGTGCTCCCTTCCCTCCATGTGTTCCAATAGTCTGTTCACCAGGTGCTCCCTTCCCTCCATGTGTTCCAATAGTCTGTTCACCAGGTGCTCCCTTCCCTCCATGTGTTCCAATAGTCTGTTCACCTGGTGCTCCCTTCCCTCCATGTGTTCCAATAGTCTGTGTTCACCTGGTGCTCCCTTCCCTCCATGTGTTCCAATAGTCTGTGTTCACCTGGTGCTCCCTTCCCTCCATGTGTTCCAATAGTCTGTTCACCTGGTGCTCCCTTCCCTCCATGTGTTCCAATAGTTCACCTGGTGCTCCCTTCCCTCCATGTGTTCCAATAGTTCACCTGGTGCTCCCTTCCCTCCATGTGTTCCAATAGTTCACCTGGTGCTCCCTTCCCTCCATGTGTTCCAATAGTCTGTGTTCACCTGGTGCTCCCTTCCCTCCATGTGTTCCATAGTCTGTGTTCACCTGGTGCTCCCTTCCCTCCATGTGTTCCAATAGTTCACCTGGTGCTCCCTTCCCTCCATGTGTTCCAATAGTCTGTGTTCACCTGGTGCTCCCTTCCCTCCATGTGTTCCTATAGTCTGTGTTCACCTGGTGCTCCCTTCCCTCCATGTGTTCAATAGTCTGTTCACCTGGTGCTCCCTTCCCTCCATGTGTTCCAATAGTTCACCTGGTGCTCCCTTCCCTCCATGTGTTCCTATAGTCTGTGTTCACCTGGTGCTCCCTTCCCTCCATGTGTTCCAATAGTCTGTTCACCTGGTGCTCCCTTCCCTCCATGTGTTCCAATAGTTCACCTGGTGCTCCCTTCCCTCCATGTGTTCCAATAGTTCACCTGGTGCTCCCTTCCCTCCATGTGTTCCAATAGTCTGTGTTCACCTGGTGCTCCCTTCCCTCCATGTGTTCCAATAGTCTGTGTTCACCTGGTGCTCCCTTCCCTCCATGTGTTCCAATAGTCTGTTCACCTGGTGCTCCCTTCCCTCCATGTGTTCCTATAGTCTGTGTTCACCTGGTGCTCCCTTCCCTCCATGTGTTCCAATAGTCTGTTCACCTGGTGCTCCCTTCCCTCCATGTGTTCCAATAGTCTGTTCACCTGGTGCTCCCTTCCCTCCATGTGTTCCAATAGTCTGTTCACCTGGTGCTCCCTTCCCTCCATGTGTTCCAATAGTTCACCTGGTGCTCCCTTCCCTCCATGTGTTCCAATAGTCTGTGTTCACCTGGTGCTCCCTTCCCTCCATGTGTTCCTATAGTCTGTGTTCACCTGGTGCTCCCTTCCCTCCATGTGTTCCAATAGTCTGTTCACCTGGTGCTCCCTTCCCTCCATGTGTTCCAATAGTTCACCTGGTGCTCCCTTCCCTCCATGTGTTCCTATAGTCTGTGTTCACCTGGTGCTCCCTTCCCTCCATGTGTTCCAATAGTCTGTTCACCTGGTGCTCCCTTCCCTCCATGTGTTCCAATAGTTCACCTGGTGCTCCCTTCCCTCCATGTGTTCCAATAGTTCACCTGGTGCTCCCTTCCCTCCATGTGTTCCAATAGTCTGTGTTCACCTGGTGCTCCCTTCCCTCCATGTGTTCCAATAGTCTGTGTTCACCTGGTGCTCCCTTCCCTCCATGTGTTCCAATAGTCTGTTCACCTGGTGCTCCCTTCCCTCCATGTGTTCCAATAGTTCACCTGGTGCTCCCTTCCCTCCATGTGTTCCAATAGTCTGAGTTCACCTGGTGCTCCCTTCCCTCCATGTGTTCCTATAGTCTGTGTTCACCTGGTGCTCCCTTCCCTCCATGTGTTCCAATAGTCTGTTCACCTGGTGCTCCCTTCCCTCCATGTGTTCCAATAGTTCACCTGGTGCTCCCTTCCCTCCATGTGTTCCAATAGTTCACCTGGTGCTCCCTTCCCTCCATGTGTTCCAATAGTCTGTGTTCACCTGGTGCTCCCTTCCCTCCATGTGTTCCAATAGTCTGTGTTCACCTGGTGCTCCCTTCCCTCCATGTGTTCCAATAGTCTGTTCACCTGGTGCTCCCTTCCCTCCATGTGTTCCTATAGTCTGTGTTCACCTGGTGCTCCCTTCCCTCCATGTGTTCCAATAGTCTGTTCACCTGGTGCTCCCTTCCCTCCATGTGTTCCAATAGTCTGTTCACCTGGTGCTCCCTTCCCTCCATGTGTTCCAATAGTCTGTTCACCTGGTGCTCCCTTCCCTCCATGTGTTCCAATAGTTCACCTGGTGCTCCCTTCCCTCCATGTGTTCCAATAGTCTGTGTTCACCTGGTGCTCCCTTCCCTCCATGTGTTCCTATAGTCTGTGTTCACCTGGTGCTCCCTTCCCTCCATGTGTTCCAATAGTCTGTTCACCTGGTGCTCCCTTCCCTCCATGTGTTCCAATAGTTCACCTGGTGCTCCCTTCCCTCCATGTGTTCCTATAGTCTGTGTTCACCTGGTGCTCCCTTCCCTCCATGTGTTCCAATAGTCTGTTCACCTGGTGCTCCCTTCCCTCCATGTGTTCCAATAGTTCACCTGGTGCTCCCTTCCCTCCATGTGTTCCAATAGTTCACCTGGTGCTCCCTTCCCTCCATGTGTTCCAATAGTCTGTGTTCACCTGGTGCTCCCTTCCCTCCATGTGTTCCAATAGTCTGTGTTCACCTGGTGCTCCCTTCCCTCCATGTGTTCCAATAGTCTGTTCACCTGGTGCTCCCTTCCCTCCATGTGTTCCAATAGTTCACCTGGTGCTCCCTTCCCTCCATGTGTTCCAATAGTCTGTGTTCACCTGGTGCTCCCTTCCCTCCATGTGTTCCAATAGTCTGTTCACCTGGTGCTCCCTTCCCTCCATGTGTTCCAATAGTTCACCTGGTGATGCCTTCCCTCCATGTGTTCCAATAGTTCACCTGGTGCTCCCTTCCCTCCATGTGTTCCAATAGTCTGTGTTCACCTGGTGCTCCCTTCCCTCCATGTGTTCCAATAGTCTGTTCACCTGGTGCTCCCTTCCCTCCATGTGTTCCAATAGTTCACCTGGTGCTCCCTTCCCTCCATGTGTTCCAATAGTTCACCTGGTGCTCCCTTCCCTCCATGTGTTCCAATAGTCTGTGTTCACCTGGTGCTCCCTTCCCTCCATGTGTTCCAATAGTCTGTGTTCACCTGGTGCTCCCTTCCCTCCATGTGTTTCAATAGTTCACCTGGTGATGCCTTCCCTCCATGTGTTCCAATAGTCTGCGTTAACACAATAAAACAAGAGGAAGGTTAAAACATAAATACAGAATAAACTCTGACGGTGTGAATTAAACATGAGAGATTGTAGATTCTGAATGTGTTTCTCAGAGAGAACAGACTCTAACTGGACCTGATTGATATTTTTGACTCTCAGATGTTCGGAGCAGCTTCCTGTTGGCTGATTGATAACGAGGTTAATGTTCAGGTCTCAGGCAGCAGGACCATCTTCTACATCTCACTCTGATTTAAAATGTTTTAAATATAAATATATTTCAGCCCTGCAGAGTCTCACTATCACACATTCATAAATAAATCATTTATTTATTAGGGCCTCGGGACAATCTCCCCAGCACTGGTCCATACTGGTCCCATCCAGCAATATCTGTAGGGACCAGTGCTGCACTACTGTTATACTGTGGATTTCTTCTTCTTCCTCTTCCGGACACAATTTCGTCCCGCTACTAGTCCTACAACTTGAAGAGTTGCAGGAGAAATTATATATGAAAACGTGCGGTTTGATCGGGATCGGTGTGCTATTACTTTTCTCTACAGAATACGAATTTTCCACGACATAAGTCGCGAAAAACTGCTCAAAATTTTGCATTGAAATGAATGGGACGGCCGACAAAAAATGAGGAAAAAAGAACAATGATTGGAGATTTTTAAACGTCTACTTCTCCGGCATAATTTCACCTAGAGACTCCATTTAAACTTTAAACAGTAGACACAAGTCTTGTGTATCGGTGTATTAATCCTCGTTTCGATAGGTCATATAGTTTTTTATCAATCCCTGTTCAATGACCATGATCATTTTTGGAGGAATTCTGAGATTATAATGGGTGTGTATTGCACGGAATGTTTGTCACCAGAGTGTAGAGGGAGAGAATAAACTGTCAAAAAATAAATTTGAAAACTGCGCTCCAGGCCGCAAATTCCACTCTACAGAAATAATTTATACATAGAAACGTAGGAAAATTAGTCTTCTCCCTCACAATCCTCTGGTAAAGCTGTCAGAGTTATAGTTTGGGCGTAGGACGCACAGATGATCCACCAACACCACCAACAACCTCATTGGCTCCCATATTAAAAACGCAGGAAGATTTCTGAAAAAGGGAGATGGAACAGTTTTTTTAGATCGCTCTAACAAAGCTATTTTTTAATTTTTCTTAAAAAAAAAACCATATGTAGACGTTCAGGAAGAACTCAGGACGCTCAAAGTGAAGTCGGATCAATGATAGGTATTATGGTTTTGCCAAAAATGCTTTCTGTTCCAGGCCAGAAATTCCAGTCTGTCCACCTCTGCTGCTGTCACTTTAACAGGTGTCAGTTAATTCTGTTGATTGCTTTGATCTTTGATGTGATTACAGTTACAGATACACACACACACACATGCGCGTAAGCACGCACACTCCTCACACATGCATACACATGCTTCAAACACACACACACACACACACATTTTGAGGTTAAAGGGCATAGTTATAAATCTCTGAAGAATCTCATCATAGTGTACACACACCGGCAGTAGCCCCCGTGGCCCTTTCAAAATTTCCCCAGAGGAAATTTTCTAGTTCTACTTTGTTATTGATGTATTTTTATTTCTCTTTTTGTTTTTTTCTTGTTTGAGTACTATTCTTGTGTATTCAACACTCTTTTCTGTGTTTTTGGTGTTTTTATGTGTTTTATGTGTGTTTTTAAATGTGTTTTTGTATGTCTATTGTATTTTTGTGTGTTTTTTTTAATTTGTTTTTGTATGTGTTTCTGTGTGTTTTTATGTGTTTTTGTATGTATTTTTCTGTGTTTTTTTTATGTGTTTCTGTGTGTTTTTATGTGTGTTTTTGTGTTTTTTTTATGTGTTTCTGTGTGTTTTTATGTGTGTTTTGTGATGTGATGTATTTTTCTTTCTCTCTTTTGTTTTTTTTCTTGTTTGAGTATTATTGTTGTGTTTGCAAACTTCAAAGCAGTGAAACTAGAAAAACCTGACGTGTGTGTGTGTGTGTGTGTGTGTGTGTGTGTGCTTCAGTGACTCTGAACCTTCAAATGTTTTCAAAGTCTGAAAATAATAATAATAATAATAAAATAATATTCTTTATTAATATCAATATAGTTTATTATGATTATTATTGCAGTCTATATGTTAGAGATGATTGTTGTTGTTGTTGTTGTTGTCGTTTTTCCTGTTGATGAAAACTTTGATATAAATTCCTTCCAGTTGAGCCCAAAGAGACGTCACCATGCCATCACCATACCTTGTTGCTCTGCAGCTCCGAGTCAGTAAAATGTTTCATCATTCTGAAGGAATTCTCCGTTAATCCGCCCGATGTTTGTTTAACAGCAGCACGAACAGAGAGAGAGAGAGAGAGAGAGAGAGAGAGAGAGAGAGAGAGGAGAGAGAGAGAGAGAGAGAGAGAGAGAGAGAGAGAGAGAGAGACAGAGAGGAATGAGATCAGGAACTATATCCCTCTCTCTCCCTTTATCTCACTCTTTCTCTCTCTCTCTACACTGTAAAAAATGTCTGTAGGTTTTAGGGTGAAAAACTGTTAAACAGTGACAGTAAAAGATGTAAAATGATAAATGAGTTAATTCAGTTTCAGTAACAATGAAACACTGTAAATGTTTATATCAGACAAAACTGGATTTCTTACAGTTTTATTAAAAAATAAATTACTCCACTGTAAAATACTCTGGCACCGTGTTTGTAACAAAAATATACTGTAATATATATACAAGCATCACTGTAATTTTAGCATTTATTTTGTGTAAAAATCCTTTTTCTCTCTGTTAAATGTACTAAACACCATATCTCTGACAGAAATAAACTAATATTTAATGGTAAAATCTTTAATTTATGCAGCATTTATAAAGTATTTTCTTTTGTTAATTATATGACAGAACCCTAACCCTATTTTTATGGTAAAATACGGAATAAAATGTCAGTCTGAAACGTGAAATCAACCGTTCTAATATCATTTTACCGTAATATTTTTTTTAAAGTTCTACCATATTTATTATGGTAAAGTTCTGGCAACCACAGCTGCTGGTTTTTGTTTGATTTGTTGGTTTATCTTTGTATTTATTTCTATTTATTTGTGTTAAAGTGTTTCCATGATGTGTCTTTGAACAGGATGTGACCTCCTTTTTTCAAAATAAAACAACACATTTATATAACACCGTTTTTTCTGTATCCAGCAGCTTCAAGTAACCAAAAATATGCTTCTTAAATGTTAATTTTAAGTCTCTTTAAATGTTCTGAACCGAGCTGTGTTCCTCTGTCTCCCTCTGGTGGACGACAGCTGGAACTTCATCCTCCAACAGACTCAAACATTCTGATTTCTTCTGAATATCTGCTCAAACCATGAAACAGAAATGAAGGAAGCCCAGCGGAGCTGCTGCTGGAGGAAGAATATGTTCTTATTATTGTTGCATCAGACGTCAGTCGAGCTGCATCAACAAACCAACAGATAAATAAAAGATGTTGTTTCATGGAGCTGCTGAAGGAAAGTTCAGAGAGATAAAAGAAGCATGAAGAACCTGCATGAGTCCGTTTTTATAACTACACTGTAAAAACCAGATAAATGATCTAACACTTCTAAATCTAAAGTTTTTTTTTTTATCTTGGTAAGAACCAAATAATCATCAGGTCACTCTGCTCGGGCCAGTTCATCACTGCTGGCAGCTTTACTTTATCTGGTTTAAGAGTTAATTTATTATTTTAAGTGTTCAACATGCTTATTTCTAGATTTAATAATCTTAATCTAATAAATCTTGTCAAGATAAATTATCTGTCCATGCAGCAAGATCATTTCCCTCAGATTTACTGTTTGATCTGGTTTTTAAACACCTTTTTTACAGTGTACCTGTGAGATTAACAACATATTACTAACTATTTCCATGTTGTTGAACCTTTCCTGTGAAACTCATTTATCTATCACCATGTCTGGGAGGAAATGACAGCAGGATTATTAATATTCTAGCAGGGATCGTAGGGAGGCTGAAATACAGAAACAAAGAGGACATTTGGGTAAATTTAAGTCCAGAACTCTTGACAGAGCGTCTGTCCTGCAGCCAGCTGGGGAGATAATTCACAGATCAGATTGAAATCAGTTTATCTGAGAACAAACTTCTAACAATCAATGTTCAAAGGACAAAAACTAGAGAAAGAGTTCGTGAGCAGGTCAGAGAATCACTGAGAATCTGTTATTGAGCAGAACGAATCAGATATCACTGATTTCTAACTGAACTTTACTTTGAAAGAGATTCAACCAATCAGAGTCAGTCAGTGTCTTCCCTGGAGGATCTGACCTCTTCATACACATATTTTAATTAAAACATCTCAACAGTTTAAAGAGGAAGGTGTTTAGTTCTGCTGCACCTTAAATATTGAGGTTTTTTATGACATAATAAGAATCAGGTTGTAGCTGCAGAAACTGTTGGACAGAAAACAGAAGTTCCTCTGATGAATTATTGAATCTGTGAACATCTTTACAACTTTACTGAAGTCAACATTGGACTTTATTCTCGACTGATTGGCTGAAGAAGCGTTCTGTGTATCTAACTACCTGGATGTTCGTCGCAGAAAACTGAATTTGAATTGTGAGAACTGAACGTTCAGTTCCAAAGTAATAAATTCAGTTTCAAATTATAATTCAGATTCAGTTTTTCAATGCAACAATTCAGATTGAACAATACAAATTCAAATGATGTGATTCAAATTCAGTTTTTTTTATGCAATTATACAAGTTAAGCAATTCAATTTCAAATATAAATAATTCAAATTCAGTTTCTGGTTTCAGCCCATAAAAACAAACCTTAAGTTCTTCAGGCATTCAGGGCTGTGAGATTTGTCCCGTTTGTCCTAGTGGAGCTGCCGTACCTTGCTGTCTAATCAGCGAAGTCGCTCAACCAATCATATTCGGTACAATGGTGATTGGCATGCCCGCCCCCTTATTGACAAAAACCGCCCTATAAAAAAACTCACTGGAGAGCGGGCAGGTGAAAGTGTCGCGAGCACAGTCTATGGTCGCGAGCGAGCAGAAGAGAGCGGACCCGCGCACGGTCAAAGCGTGTTTTCCTCCTCGCAGGCTGCTATATTGCTCTAGGGAGCAGAGACGCAGGATGAAAATAGCTCGCGAGTGATTTGAAAGCGCTCGAAAAAACAATATGCGCCCACGGATGTTTGATTTGCGATCTCACGGGTCTCATTACGAGTGCGCGATTTTTGTCAGTGTTCTAATCCCATACACGAGTGAATTTCTTTTTTTTAATCTGCAGTGAGCTGTTCTGTAGTTCAGACTGTAATTTTTATGAGTGAATTAAAGATTGTAATGAAAACCAACATGCTCAAACACACACTGGGACACTGGGAGTGTTTTAACATGAATCATTTATTTATTACATTGTTTGGCTTCAACTACTGTATGTTTTCTATTTAACAATAATCAACTGAAATACTTTATAATATGACACAATTAATTAGTGGATAAAAACAGAAAGCAGATGCTTCCAGACAGACAGACGTCGTTGTTGAATGAAGCCACTAACTTCCTGTCGTTCTCTCTCTGGTTTGATAAAAGTGACCTTGATTTTCTGCCTGATGGATCCTATGAAACCTTTGGATCCTGATGGGAGTGTTACGTCTCCATCCACATGAACCAGCAGAGACTCTGAAAGAAATGGACCAGCCACTGGGACTGGAACTGCTGGTTTGTAGACTTCTGCTCTGAAGCCTTGAGACATTTTCTCCGTCGCTATCTTGGTTTCCTGGAACCGGAAGTAACCGTATTTGGATAAGAGCTGAGAGGCAGAACACCAAGTTATCTCTAACACTAGTCCTGGGGAACTAGTTTGGTTAGCAAGATGATCTAAATAAACTGGAAAACAATTCTCTAAAGTGTCTTTTAGTGCAACCAAATGTGGAACAAGACAGTTTTAGGCGGCTTATATGTTTAAACTAACTTTGTCAAAGGGAAAAAAAAACATTGTGAAAGGGTCAAAGTTTTATGACAAGAAACAGGTGTGGAAGCAACCAAAGTTATTATAGTTAACGAAAACTAACGAAATAACAAAAACTAGAATTGAAAAAACATTTCCGTTAACTGAAATAAATATAAAAATGAGTTTTTAATAAAATGATAACTAAATGAAACAGTTTTTGTGGTTACAAAACTAACAAAAATTATAGTGAAAATGTCCTTCCTTTTCGTCTTTGTCAACTTTTTTCATAAATAAACCTTTTTGGTTGATATGAAATCTATTTCAGTTAGGTTTAGGGATCTCTTTTAAGTTTTATGACTTAATAAACTTATTGGGGCTGAGATGGATCAGACAAAGGAAATAAAGGAAACATTTATTGTGACCTTATTGAATCTGGACCCAACAAATACCCCATTACAAAACAACTACAACTAATAAAAACGAAACTAAAACTAATAAAAACTAAACTACAACTAAGCATTTTACAAAAAAATAAAACTAATTAAAACTAGCAAACTCACTCTAAAAACTCATTAAAACTAACTGAATTTGAAAACAAAAAATCACAACGAAATTTAAACTAATGAAAAATCCAAAACTACTATAACCTTGGTAGCAACCTGTAGCCATGCCCCAAAACCCTGCTCTATTTATTTTATTTGAAACATAATTTACAAGATGAACATCATGCTTTATTAAAGAAGACTTGAGTTGAAACTAAGAACTGACCGTTTGCCAAAGCTCCGCCCCCTTAGGTACTGTTGCTATGCCCATAAAGCTCCCAGGACTGTCAGCAGCCATGGAGCGGACCGGTGTTGTGTTAGCGACAGTTAGCGATTCACCTCCGCGAGGTAGGCTGCCCACAAAATGCTACAAAGATTAAAAATTAAAATAAGTTCATAATGGCCTGTTGGGACGTTATTTCCAATGGTGATACTTTACAGGGCTGTACATTGATTTGTTTTTGTTATAGCACTGGAGCTACAGAGGCTGATAGTTTTGTTTTTTGTAGCATGTGCTACATGTAGCACTGTATAGTACTGTATTAAGTTAAGCTCCTAGCAATATTGCTAACTATCTTAGCGTGCTAATTTTACAGACGGTATCATTAACAACTTTGTTGGACTAGTTATGCACTAGTAGTGTTAATAATACTAGTTGACAGGAACTATGACTGTTAAATCCAGTTTGAGTTATCTCATTTTACAGAGCTAGACAATCGTTAGTTAACTCATGTTAGCTAGCTACTAGCAGCTTAACTTGGAGATATTAAGTTGGTCGTGGGCTCTCCCACAAGGTTTAATCCACAGTGAGCAACGCTCCTCTTGCTTTTTGGGTTTTGGAAATGGAGAAAAAATTACTCCTAACTCTGAGGGTCAGACCGGTTCACCTTGTTGCTCAGAGCTCAAAGCTTGACGGACCTTCTTCCCTTAGTAACTGTTGCTAAGGTAGAATTGGATGAGGACTGCCGAGGGTTGTCGAGAGTTGTGACAACGGTCAATTGAGAACATGAACTCATTAAAAAACTGTTTGCTGAAGTAATAAGTTAAGTGAGGCTCATTTTCCTACTGACATCTACACAATCTGTCTTCTTTTTGCAGCCAGTGGAGTCGCCCCCTGCTGGCCATTTGCAAGAATGCAGGTTTAAGGTTTATGGTTTTAGTGCTTGGTAAAGGAGGGGTAACTGAATGGTTTCAGTATTTAAGTGTGTTCTGGCCTGCACAGAGTTAATGACGTATCTGCAAAGCCCAGCCTGAAGCCTGGATATACAGGCTCAGAGAACTCAGTGTGGAACGTGTGCATATGCGTCATGGTGTTTGCTGAAACAGTGTAGAAGGACAGAGTGCCAGCTGACCAGTCTAAGAACACTCCCACCCTTTTGGAGTTGAAGTAGGGAACAGATAGCCATGCATCATCATCATTGTGCCAGGCCATGTATTTGCCGTGACAGTAGCGCAGACTCCAGGACACATTATTTTTGCCGAGAACACAATCGCTATCTTTTGCTTCCCTCACTATTCTTTTATAAGCTACCCCTATACCCGTCTTTTCCCCAGTCCACTCTACTTCCCAGTAGCTCCGAGCATTCAGACCCTCTTTGCAAAGAACTTGTCCCCAGTCTGTAAATCTCTCTGGGTTGTCAGGATACGACTGAGCTGTTTCCATTCGCGTCATTTTCTTGTGGTCTTCAGAAAAAGACAGGTGTGAATGTGCAGTATTCGGATCCAAAGTGAGCTCACATGCATCTGATGAAACACAAACAGAAAAAAATGTTGACATTTTCAGTTTTGCCCATATAATCCTGTTTAAGATGGACAGCTTGACAGCCTGTTAAAATAGCCATCGATTTATTTGTACAAAAACAAAAACTCACACTTCTTCAGAGCAGATTTCAAGTAGCATTCTGCATTGTTGTTCAAACTAGGGGGAAGAGATGACATTTTAAATGTAAAAAGTGCCAGATTTGTCTACAGAAAATATAACTTGGGGCATATGACAAAGTTGTACCTGACAGTGAGGCGTTCAGTGTCCTCTTGTAAACGGGACAGCAGCTCCGTCCCGGGTTGTCCTGGGTGGTTGTGACTCAGATCCAGTTCCTTCAGGTGGGTTGGGTTTTTCCTCAGAGCTGAAGCCAGAGAGTTACAGCCAATCTCTGTGATGCCACAGAACGGCAGCCTGAAATTCAAAAGTAAAGCTAAATTATTATCATCTGCAAAATCTCATTTACTAAAAATAGATTATAACCAGCCATTTGTTGACTACTTCAGTATTTCTCTACAAACCTCAGTTTTTCCAGCTGACATGTTGGATTCGCCAGTCCAGCAGACAGAAGTTCTACTCCCGAATCCTGCAGGTCGTTATCACTCAGGTCCAACTCTTTCACACATGAATTGCTTACAACTTCTCCAAGTGCTTTACAGCATTTCTGTGTGAGGCTGCATTCTTTCAGCCTTCAGAAAGAGAAAACAATTTAATGACATTTCCAGACTTAACCAGCTGTTTATTTAAAGATGCATATTGTTCTTTACTCACAGGGCTACTCTGGATTCTTTGATCACTGGTAACAGTCTCAGAAGACCTTCTTCTGATCTTGAATATTTCCTCAAGTCAAACTCCTCCAACTCTTCCTTTGAGGTGAGCAACACGAAGACGAGTGCGGACCACTGTGAGGGAGACAGCTGCGTCTCTGACAGGCGACCTGAGCTCAGGTAGTTCTGGATTTCCTCCAAAAGAGACCGATCATTCAGCTCGCTGAGGCAGTGGAAGAGGTTGATGGATTTTTCTGGGGAGAGATTTTGCTTTATTTTCTCCTTGATGTACTCGGCAATCTCCTCGTTTCTCGGTGAGCTGCTCCTCATCGTGGGCAGAACTCTCCTCAGCAACATCTGGTTTGATGTCTGTGTGAGCCCCAGAAGGAAACGCAGGAACAGATCCAGGTGTCCATTGTCACTTTCCAGAGCTTTATCCACCGCGCTCTTGAGAAGGTCGGTGGCGTCGCTGGGAGCCTCCCGGACAGCGGTGGCCTCTTGTGGTTCCAGCAAGTTCTGATTGAAGCAGACGAACGTGTGAAAAATGTACATCGCTGCAAGAAACTCCTGAATGCTGAGATGCACAAAGGAGTAGACACTCTCCAAGTGAAATCCACAATCTTTTTTCAAGATCTGTGTGAAAACTCCTGAATATACTGCAGCGTCAGTGATGTTGATGTTGCATTCATTCAGTTCGTTCTCATAGAAGATCATGTTGCCTTTCACCAGTTGCTCGAAGGCCAGTTTTCCAAGCTTCAAGATCGTCTCTTCGTCTATTTTCACCTGGGACTCTGTTTCAGACGGCACCTCTCCTGCAGAATACTTCTGTGTTTTGACCAAGGAGTTGTATAGGAGGAAGTTTGTGTACATTTCAGTCAGAGTTTTCGGCATTTTCCTACCTTCCATTTCTTCTAAGATCTTCTGCAGAACGGTGGCAGATATCCAGCTAAACACGGGTATGTGACACATGATATGGAGGCTCCTGGCTGACTTAACATGTTTGATGACTTCCATGGCCATGTCTTGATCAGAGATCTTCTTCCTGAAGTACTCTTCCTTCTGGGGGTTGTTGAACCCTCGTATCTCTGTCACACGGTCAACCAGACCAACAGGAATGCGATGTGCAGCTGCAGGTCTGGAGGTAATCCAGATGTGTGCAGAGGGCAGCAGGTTGCCCTGGAAGAGATTCGTTAACAGAGCATCGACTGAAGCCGGCTCTGAGGCGCTGCGGCATGGCTCGTTGTGGACAAAGTCCAGGGGAAGCCGGCACTCATCCAACCCGTCAAATATCAGCACAAGCTTGTACTTGCCAAAATCTGACAGTCCTGATTCCTGCGCCTCTGGGAGAAAGTGATGAAGAAGCTGTGTCAGTGTGGAGCTTCGCTCCTTCATCAGATTGAGCTCCCGAAAGGGAAGATTAACAAGGAGTTGGATGTCCTGGTTAACTTTTCCCTCTGCCCATTCCAGATTAAACTTCTGCACAGAGATCGTTTTTCCAATGCCAGCGATCCCTTTGGTCAGCACGGTCCTGATCAATCGGTCTTGTCCGACCATGGGCTTGAAGATGTCTTCACATTTGATTGGCTTGTCTTCTGTTGCTCGTCTCCTGGTTGCCGCCTCGATCTGCCTCACCTCGTGTTCGTTATTAACCGTCCCACTGACTCCCTCTGTTATGTAGAGCTCAGTGTACACCTTGTTGAGAAGTGTCTGAGTCCCGTGCTGCGCAATTCCCTCATAAATGTACTCAAACTTTTTCAGTTTGTGTCGGAGTTTGCGCTGGCAGACATCAAGCTCACCGGTAATATCTAGTAGTACATAGAAAAAAAACCATAATGTTGGTGCAAAGTAAGTTATAACAACATGTTTTTGTTCAAATTCTTCCCTCATTAACAATTTTTGGGGGGGAAACAACAATTGAATTTTCAAATTTCTTGATCAAATCCAAGCCCCATAAGGCTGCCCGACTTGATTGAAGCGGTGGGCAGAGCTGTCGGCACTCAGACTGACTATAAATCACAATATGGATAACATCTTCACAAACCTCCTGGTCCCTCCAATCCCACCTCCTCCCTCCTACCGACCCACTTTGTCAACCACTTCCTGAAAAAGATTGAGGACATACGCTCCTCATTTACCCATCCAGTCTTACAACCCGCCTTTCCTCCTTCCTCGTCATCATCTCCCACCCTCTCTGCATTCACTCCACTGTCTCCTCCTCAAGTGCTCAGCCTTGTAACCTCTGCCCGTCCTACCACTTGTCAGCTGGATCCTATTCCCTCCCACCTGTTTCAGTCTATTGCTCCGGATCTCCTCCCGTTCCTCTCCCATCTTATCAACACTTCCTTGACTACTGGCTGTTTTCCTAACTCTCTGAAGGAAGCAAGGGTGAATCCTCTCCTAAGGAAATCTACCCTCGACCCATCCTTAGTGGACAACTACAGACCCATCTCTCTCCTGCCGTTCCTCTCCAAAACTCTGGAACGGCCTATCTTTAATCAACTATCCTGCTATCTTCACGGGCACAACCTCCTTGACCCTCACCAGTCTGGTATTAAGAAGGGCCACTCAACAGAGAGGAAGGGCTCTGACCTCTGACCTCCACATCACTGTCCAGAACACAGTGGTTGTCTCCACAGAAACCGCCAAAAACCTTGGTGTGACTCTTGACAACCAACTGTCCCTCTACACAAACATCACCGCCACCACCAGATCTTGCAGATTCCTGCTGCATAACATCGGGAGAATCTGCCTGTTTCTCACTCAGAAGGCAGCTCAGGTTCTGGTCCAGGTCCAGGTCCTGGTCCAGGTCCAAGTCCTGGTACTTGTCCAGGCACTGGTCATCTCACGCCTGGACTACTGCAACTCCCTCATGGCAGGTCTGACTGCCAAAGCCATCCGACCTCTGCAACTCATCCAGAATGCAGCTGCTCGATTGATCTTCAATCTTCCCAAATTTTCACACACAACACCTCTCCTCCGCTCCCTCCACTGGCTACCGGTGGCTGATACGCTTCAAGACTCTAGCTCTGGCGTACTCTGCTGCTAACAGTTCAGGTCCTACTTACATCCAGGACCTTGTCAAACTCTACACCCCTGCCCATCCTCTCCACTCTGCATCAGCCAAACAGCTGGCGACTCCCACCCTGCGTGGGTCAACTCGCCTCAAAACCTCCTCCAGACTTTTCTCTGTCTTGGCACCCAAATGGTGGAACGAGCTCCCCACCGACATCAGGACCTCAGACAGCCTGGACATCTTCCGCGGCAGGCTGAAGACCTATCTCTTCCAACAATACCTCGGTTAAGTCATGGTCACCTAACATATGTATATATATATATTTTTTTAAAGGCTCTTCTTTTCCCTTCTTCTCTTCTTTTCTTCTTTAACATATAGCACTCCTTTAGCAATGACAGTTAGCTCTTAAAGTTATGTACTTACTTGATTCCTATGGTCTATGTCTAGTACCATCAGGTTGAATGCACTTATTGTAAGTCGCTTTGGACAAAAGCATCTGCTAAATGACATGTAATGTAATGTAATCTTGGAGAAACTGACAGCTTTGCAAAGGCGAATGGATAGATTCTAAGACCAGAATGGACAAGGAGAGTAAATTGAATGCGGCCACTCGCATAGTCAAAACAATCCCAATCTTATCTGCTTTTGGCCCCTAGCGGGATGGTCTTCAACACCTCCCCCACCTCCCACAGACCTGCAGATTGTGACTGTCGGGAACCTGACCAAGGCTGTCTCCATGGCAACTAGCTGTGTTATCGCAATGACATTCCTGCGAACTGAGGCACTGACTGATTGGGTTACTAGGCGAGGTGACTCCCCAGCCCTATACACACACAAACTCCTACACATATACAGAAATGCAATCCACCCCCCATTCCCATGCCTTCGCCGTTTTATAAGAGATGGAGTGGATCTTTCCTTCATCTCCTGGATCACAGATTACCTGACAGGAAGACCACAGTATGTCAGGATGGGGAACTGTGTTTCTGGGACATTAATGAGCAGCACAGGGGCTCCACAAGGCACTGTTCTGGATCCATTCCTGTTCACACTGTACAGGGGCTCCACAAGGCACTGTTCTGGCTCCATTCCTGTTCACACTGTACACAGAGGACTTCAAATACAACTCTGAGTCCTGCCACATCCAGAAGTACTCAGACGACACTGCTATTGTGGCATGTATAAGGAATGGACAGGAATCGGAATATAGGGATCTGACACAGAGATGAAGGCGGTTGGACGGACTGGTCTAAAGAGCTGGTTCTGGTCTAAAGAGCTGGATCTGTGGTTGCAGCCAGGTTGGAGCCTAACCCTAAACCTAACCCTAAGTTTAACATTTCGCATCAGGCTGGCTGCAGCTGACAGAGCTTTTTATTTTCAATTTCTGATGGTAAAAACAACAGCTCGTCTCTGCATGCTGTCGTCTGGCGCTATGTCACATGATTCATTGCTTTTTTCTTTTGCGTTGTTGTAACACGTCCTGAGGCAGTGTGGCCTACGGCTATTGATAAGGCCCTGATGAAGTGGAAGGTTCCAGATGAACTCACCTTTGTGATTTGGTCTGGTAATGCCAAATATATAAATATACACACAAATATCACAATAAACCATATATACCTACTTGTTCTATTCTTGTTACTTTACCTTTCTCCAGTTTGTTAGCGAGCTCTGTTTGGCCCATTTCCTTCAGGACATGCAGAGCGATCTTCAGCACCCCGTCACTGCAGCTGCTGTCTTGTGTTTTATCTTCATCCTGTTTTTCCCTCTCAGATTGTGACAGATGTGGAAAGAGCATCTTTTTATACCTTTTCAGCTCACTCAGCAAAATGTTCACGCTGTGTTCTTCCACCAGCTGCAACAGAGAAAGTAGAAGTAAAGTTTTTATTCTATTTTATTCTTTATTTATAGTTTGTATTCTCCCCCCCCCCCCCAAAAAAAAAAAATATATATATATAATAAAAATAATATAATACATTGTTACTTTATGCATTTCCAAACATCAGAAATGTAGCCTACCTTAAATATGGCATTTCCACCCATCACCCTTGATTCTGAACAGTCATGTTGGTCCCTTGAGATAAATATTGAGAATTATATATTGGATTGTGAGGGGAATTGTGTTGAAAGTCTGCCAGTTTTAACAGAATATAGTTTCAGACGTATTGATGCTGCGTTCAAATATAAATAATGTTTCTGTAGTCTACATGATGATTTTTTTATTGTGGCTTAAATTGAAAATACATTGGCTCTTTTTCATTGCTGAGGTTAGGATGACTTCATTTATTTATCAAGTTGTATTTAAAGTGGAAGTGAAACGTGAAATAATTGGCACAAATATACACGAAAAAACATCCTGCTAATTAAAAAATGAAAAAAATAGATAAAACCGCAGAAATGACCAATTTAATATCGTAATTTAACCTAGCTAGCTCGACAGCGCGCTGCCATTTTGGAGTGACGTCAATGCCTACGTCACAGGGTTGGTTGGTTCTCTCGGCGCGGTTCAATACATAGGTATTACCAGCTACACTACACTACACCTACGTCCGTAATTCATTTAAGAAGAGAACCACAATGGATGAAGATGAAGTCGAAAGGCTGAGTGAACATCTCAAACTAATTGCCGAGGCTTTCGAGCCAATACGGCTGAGACTGGAGCGGTGGTCCGGAGAGAGGAGGAGGATGTGGAGCCGGAGCTCGTCTGGGGGGCGGAGCGGGTCGGCAGCACCTGGTGTCGGTGTGTCCTGAGTCTGTCTGCTGTCAGGAGGCTGACCTGGACAATACCATGCGTGGTTAAGCATGTGTAACAAATGTTCGCACATTTGGAGTACCGTGCCGGGAGGAGGCCGTGCTGTCCCTGAAGGACGTCCGAGCGGAGACACCGGAGCGTCCTGTCAACAGCAGGTAACTAGGTAAGGTAAGGTAGGTAAGCTAACTAACGTCAGTAATCTCTGGTGGTTTAACGTAAAATATAATAAATAAACGCTATAGTGAGACAGGAATATTATGGAGAAGATGCGCACAATGTTTGCATTTTCAGTAGTTATCAGACGAAAAGTTTTAGTTTATATCGCTCCATGCTAACGGTAATAGCTAATTAATAGCTAAACATTAGCGTTAGCTAACAATGACATCAAATAGCTGACTAGGTTGAAAGAACATGTTTTCTTGTGGATGAAAGAGTGTGATGCAAAACATGTCTGAGAAGTCCGGGGTGACAACATGATGACACATGCTGCATTGTTTGTTTGTTTGTTTACATTTGTGGAAACAGCACCAGCTAAATCTAACCAATACATATATTTATCAGTCTATTTAGGTTGACTGCGTACAGGCAGTTAACCCTTTGGGCCAGGGGCCATTTGGGGAAGAACAGGATCCTTATTCCAACCTGTCATCCACTCCATCAGAGCTGTTTCCCCCTGGTATATCATGGATTTGAGTATGCTTATGAGGATTTATGGATGTTGCATGAAAGTGATTGCTATTAAATATGATTTACTGTAATATTTTTCTGCACGTTGTTGTGATTTTATTTATTACAATAACCATGCATAAAAACTGTCCAATGTTTCCTCCATTTTGTTACAGTAGTGGGTAGTTGTTGTTTTAGTTTAACCAGTGCTGGTTGAATCACTAAAATTACCTTTATTTGGTGTGTTGTTATCATATGGTAAATGTGTGCTTCTGAGGGATGTTGAACATAATGATATTAATGTCACTTTTTTTTTTTTATTCTTCTGTGACTATCAAAAGTATCAATATGCAGTTACTTCTAACATTTATGGACAATTATGCACCTTACTATATTAGCAATAATATAACCTGACTTCACTTATGTACAGTGTATAACATATTACCATCATTGTGCACTGTATACAGCACATAGTGTAGCATAGTTATGGTTATATCTCTATATCTATTCAATTATTTTTCATAAAATGTTGCATTTTGGATTAGTCAAGAACTGTGTAATGTTTTATTAATGGTTTGTATTCTGTTTTTCACTTTGTCTGTTTTTTATTATGTGATGTAAAAGTTGCTAGTAATAGTTCTAGAGACTGATTGTGATAGACTTTCAAATACAAAAGCTGAACGAGGCGCAAATACTGAAAATTCACTTCATTAATATAATATACTTGGTATACTGCTGCTACTATTGGTTCATGTTGTTGAGCTGTCAGAATCAGCCAATCAGAGGCTGAAGAGGGCGGGGCTTAACGGAACACGGGGTTCAAGGATCAAAGAACCCATGTGACCTAAGGTCAGCCTCAAGTGTTTTTTTTTAGCTGGCGACTGTCAATACTTCTGTTGAGTAAAATATTTTTCCAAAAGTAAAAGATTGTGCATTATGTGACGGTAAGAAATAATAATAAGTAAAAATAATCATTTCTTTGGAGGTTTGAATCAGCTGTGATGAGCTTCTCTGGCTAAGAAATTAAATTATGTTGATGTGGAATTATTTGGGTTTTAAGACAGGTGTTTATTTTTATTATTATTGTGGTTACTTTTTAATTTTTGACAGTCATTTCAGACCAATGCTGAGCTGCAGATGTGTTCATGTTTAGGCTCAGAGTGGTGAGGGTATTTATGAGGGCTGCTGTTTGAGATGTGTTTAATAAGAGGCTCACAGAGGGACAGATTCGGACAGCTACGTTTCAACGTTTCAATGAGTTGATGACTTAATACCTGCTGACTTAACTTGACCTGTCTCACTGCCTGTCTGTCACTGCGGTGGTGCCGCTGGACTGTCAGAGTGTTGTGCGCTCAGTAGAGCTCCGGTTATAACGGCGGTGAAATTAAAAACACTCCAGCATCTGTAGTCAACATTTTCTGAAGGAAGCTTGCATAGAACAGAAGAGTTTTGAGTTTGGCAAGCTAGTGGTCCGCCGGACCAGCAGACTAAAGCCTGGAGCTGCTCTGACTGTTTTTAAATTCACCGCCCGTCAGCGCAGCAGTACTGCTCTCCGTTTCAGTGGAAGTTTGTGAAAATTGACTATTTTGTCCTCGGCCCTCCCTCCTGTCTTCTCATCTCCTTTGGCTCACCAGTCTCCATCGTTCCCTCTGTTGTCTCTCCTGTTATCTCTCTGTGTGATGTGGACTAGACGACTAGGGGACTAGGGGACTCTCCTCAGGACCACGAATCCAACCAACCCCGTGACGTCACAGGATATCGTACCGCAAGATGGCGGCACCCTTGCCACGAAATATAATTATATTTATTTTATATGTTTATATTTTTCACGTTTGTTGTATAAATATTGATAATAATAGGACTCAATCTAGTAAATAATGGTAACTTGGTTGACTGCTTCATTTCCACTTTAAGGCAGGTATAACAAAGCAAAACACTGTTACTGTGTTACCCTGAAAACCAAAGCTCCTAAAATAATTATAAGCTTATGACAGACTCATGCCATGCTGTTTATTAGTAATGCAGTTTAGAGGCTCTATCTAACATGCAGAAAAAATATGGAACACCATCCAACCTCAGTTTTCAGACCTGTTAGTTGAAGAAATGGTAAAGAAAAACACAATTTATATGACCAAAATTGTAATGGATCTGCTCATCCCACTCTCAGAAAGAAAGTAAGTGAGGACAGGATATCTTTCATTATATTTCAAGGTCACTTTGACAGTTTCGTGGTTTATCCTAAATCATTTGGAGATTTTTCACTTGGAACAAAGTTTTGGACCAGCAGGCTGAAGGTTTAATTTAAAATCATGACCAGTAAAAATACACAACAGACCATGTATGTACTCAGAATATTTCTTGGTGAATCATGAGTTTGACCGCAACGATAAAGAAATAAGATTTCAGTGCTGAGAGTCAATGTCACACGTCCAAATAAAAACGAGCCTACCTCTCAGCATGTTCCTTTTTTAACTTTTTACGAACATGCATGGAACAGTCACTCTTCGAAGAGGCAGGAAAGTCTGATGATTTCTCAAAATCAACCGAGCTGCAAAGATTAAGAAAGATTTTACAACAAAATGACAGAGCTTAGAGTTAACGTCACTTAAAATCAGCAGGATTCTTAACTTTGAACCATCTGTATCAATTTTCCTGTTTTTCAGTCAACACTTGACCCGATTGACGACCTCTACAGCCACATTTATACATTCAGGTCAAGTCCTTTACTTACTACTACTTACTACTTAGAAAACATTAAAAGGATCAGGTATTGACCTGGGGTGAGGCTGCTGGACAGACCTGGCAACCCAAACGTGTAGTGAGGGTGATCTGGGAACGTCTAGCGGAGGCCCCTGTCTGCAGGGTCTTCAACTCACACCACCAGAAGAATTTCTCCAGTATCCCGGGTGAGGCTGGGGACATGGAGTCTGAATGGGCCATGTTCAAAGCCTCAATTGTTGATGCTGGTAGGAGCTGTGGCCTGAAGGCCGTCGGTGCCTGTCATGGCGGCAACCCAAGAACCTGCTGGTGGACACCAGCGGTGAGGGAGGCCGTCAGGCTGAAGAAGGAGGCCTTTCGGTCTTGGCTGGCTGGGGGGTCTCCAGAAGTAGCAGACAGGTACTGTTGGGCCAGAAGGGCTGCAGCTGCAGCAGTAGCTGAAGCAAAAACTCGGTATGGGAGGAATTCGGGGAGGCCATGGAGGAGGACTTTCAGTCGGCCTCAAAGAGGTTCTGGAAAACCGTCGGGCGACTCAGGAAGGGAAAGCAGGGCTTGGCCCAAGCTGTGTTCAGCGGGGGCGGAGACCTGCTGACCCGACCTGGGGATGTCCTCAGACGGTGGAAAGAACACTTTGAGGAACTCCTTAATCCAGCCAACACGTCCTCTGTGGAGGAGGCAGAGTCTGAAGACTCAGGGGAAGACTCATCAATATCCCTGGCAGAAGTCACCGAGGTAGTTAAAAAGCTGCCCGGCAGCAAGGCGCCAGGGTTGGATGAGATTCTCCCTGAGATGCTGAAGGCTCTGGACACTGTTGGGCTGTCATGGTTGACACGCCTCTTCAGTGTCGCGTGGAGGTCTGGGACAGTGCCAGTGGAGTGGCAGACCGGGGTGGTGGTTCCCATTTTAAAAAGGGACCGGAGGGTGTGTTCCAGTTACCGTGGAATCACACTGCTCAGCCTCCCTGTTAAAGTCTACTCCAGGGTGCTGGAAAGGAGGCTCCGGCCAATTGTCGAACCTCAGATTCAGGAGAAACATCTCTGCTTTTTGCGGATGATGTGGTTCTTTTGGCTTCATCAGACCAGGACCTCCAGCACTCCAGCCACATGTGTTGTGCCAGGAAAAACAGCGTACGCAATGTTTTTGTGCATATGCAGCGTTGATACATGAGGCCCCTGGTGTTTTCAGGAGTTTCCATTTTCTAATTTTGTTCATTCTAAAGCTTCTTCAGCTCTGAACACATTATTAAACACTGAATGATTTCAAGCAGGAACTTTGTCTTCTAAAGTCACATAATTTATTCTTTATTCAGATTGAATAACTGCAGGTTGTCAGAGATCAGCTGTGCTTCTCTGGCCTCAGCTCTGAAGTCCAACCCCTCCCATCTGAGAGAGCTGGACCTGAGCAACAACGAGATGCAGGATTCAGGAGTGAATCTACTGTGTGATCTTCTGCAGTTGTGCAGCAGTTTGGGGCGGTTTGCAGCTGAGTGCGAAGCGGTTGGGATGAGAGTCAGCACCTCCAAGTCTGAGGCCATGGTTCTCTGGGTGAAAACGGTGGACTGCCCCCTCTGGGTGGAGAGAGGTACTGCCCCCTCTGGGTGGAGAGAGGTACTGCCCCCTCTGGGTGGAGAGAGGTACTGCCCCCTCTGGGTGGAGACAGGTACTGCCTCTAGAGAAGGAGTTCCAGTATCTGGGGGTCTTGTTCAGCAGTGAGGGTAGAACGGAGCGTGAGATGGACAGGCGGTTTGGTGCAGCGTCAGCAGTGATGCGGGCGTTGTACCGGACCGTCGTGGTGAAGAAGGAGCTGAGCCTGAAGGCAAAGCTCTCGATTTACCGCTCCATCTACGCTCCAACCCTCACCTATGGTCATGAGCTTTGGGTAGTGACCGAAAGAACAAGATCGCGGATGCAAGCGGCTGAAATGAGTTTCCTCCGTAGGGTGGCTGGGCTCAGCCTTAGAGATAGGGGGAGGAGCTCAGACATCCGGAGGGAGCTCGGAGTAGAGCCGCTGCTCCTTCTCCTCTAAAGGAGTCAGCTGAGGTGGTTTGGGCATCTGGTAAGGATCCTCCCGGGCGCCTCCCGTTAGAGGAGTTCCAGGTCCAACTGGTAGGAGGCCCCGGGGAAGACCCAGAACACGGTGGAGGGATTATATCTCTCTCCTGGCCTGGGAACGCCTCGGGGTCCAGGAGGAGCTGGACGTTGTGGCTGGGAGAGGGACGTCTGAAATGCCCTGCTTAGCCTGCTGCCCCCGCGACCCGGCCCCGGATAAGCGGACAAGAATGGATGGATGGATGGAATTGACCCAAGGGCAGGGACACACTTTAAAATAGATGATAAATAAATATGACTGAAAAAAATAAAACAAAGAAATATGTTACATACCTCTGAGCAGTTTCCTTTTTGAAGTCATTACGAATATCCATGGAGTTGTCACTTTTCATGGACAAACAGGTCGGGGCCAGAAAATCAGCTGAGCTGCAAACATAAATGACACTTTAATTTTGACCAAAGTGCAGAAAGTGATACATTTTAAATTACACTTGATTAATTAAAATACAGAGTAAATTATTGTAACTGACATTTAAAGCCTAAAAAAACAGACTTAATTTACCTCAGAGCAGCCCCCTTTTTGAAGTCATTACGAATATCCATGGAGTTGTTACTTTTCATGGACAAACAGGTCGAGGCTGGAAAATCAACCGAGCTGCAAAGATAAATGACACTTTTTAATTTTAAAAAGTGCAGACAGTGATACACTGTAACCACTTAATTAAAATACAGAGTAAATTACTGTAACTGACTTTTAAAGCCTAAAAAAACAGACTTAATTTACCTCTGAGCAGCCCCCTTTTTGAAGTCATTACGAATATCCATGGAGTTGTCACTTTTCATGGACAAACAAGTCCAGGTTGGAAAATCAACTGAGCTGCAAAGATAAATGACACTTTTTAATTTTGACCCAAGTGCAGACAGTCATACACTTTAAACACTTGATTAAAATACAAAGTAAATCCACTTAACTAACCTCTGAGCAGCTTCCTGTGTGACATCAGGACTAATATTCATGTTGTCGTCCCTTTTCATGGACGATGTATTCCTCTGAGGTCCATCAGGACACTCCTCTGTCTCCTCAGCTGAGTCCATTCTCAAGGAAACACTTTGTTCCTTATATAGAGAGAAATTATATTTTTTCCAGTGGTTAAACTCGGTACTCAATATATAGAAACATCTCATTAACACAATAATTATTATAGTTGCTGAGAAAATTTAAAATGTAATATTTCACAAGTAACTATTGACCATGGTCACACTGCAAAAAAGGTGTTTAGTCTAAAAACCAGATCAAACAGTAAATCTGAGGGAAATGATCTTGTTGCATGGACAGATAATTTAACTTGACAAGATTTCTTAAATTAAGATTATTAACTCTAGAAATAAGCATGTTGAACACTTAAAATAAGAAATTAACTCTTAAAACCAGATAAAGTAAAGCTGCCAGCAGTGATGAACTGGCCCGAGCAGAGTGAAAAAAAACTTTAGATTTAGAAGTGTTAGATCATTTATCTGGTTTTAAGAGTTAATTTATTATTTTAAGTGTTCAACATGCTTATTTCTAGATTTAATAATCTTAATTTAATAAATCTTGTCAAGGTAAATTATCTGTCCATGCAGCAAGATCATTTCCCTCAGATTTACTGTTTGATCAGGTTTTAGACTAAACACCTTTTTTTCAGTGCATATTCGTATTGTTGAATATCAGGTTGCAGGTAACCCTAACTGTGTGTTCCTCTGGTCATTTATTGACACAGGAACGACGAATCTGTGAATATCTTTCTAACTTAACCGAACTTTGAAAGTTAAGGTGGATGACTCCTGATAATGAAGTATCCGTTGATTTGGTGCAAAGCAAAATGTTTCAAGCTGCAGAGAAAGGGGATTCATTGTGGCTGCAAAGACGATGGCAGCCATAAACGGTGTTTTGATTATTTCCTAAAGAGACAGTTAACTTACTCAGTTAGCAGTCAGCTGATTGAAATCTATCTATCTTTTATTGTTATTCATTCAAACAACCTGCAAGAAAATGTACTCAACTCAACTCAACTTTATTTGTAAAGCACTTTAAAACAACCACAGCCCTCTTACCAACTCCAGTTAAGAGGCGAGCAGCCAGTTCTGCACTAACTGGAGCCGTGCGAGGGAGGACTGGCTGACTCCAAGGTACAGAGAGTTACAGTAATCCAGCCGAGATGTAACGAAGGCGTGGATTACTGTTTCAAATGTAACAACACATTCAGCAGTAAAAACAGGTTCGAGCAGTATTTTATCAGAGCAGAGCTGCAGATCTCTGTTGGTTTCACTTTCTCTTCATTCGGTTAAAACTCTCTAATGTGCGTTTATCGCCATTACTTTCCTTCACATGAGTTCATTTAACCTGATTTTCTCGCTTGTGTTTGGTTTAGGTACAATATTCGAAGGAAAATGCAATTTATGTGAAAGGTTTGTACTTTTACTGCCAACAACGAAGCAACAAAACAACTTGTTAATGACCGCGGTTGGATCACACTGGAACTGGGTTTCTTTGTACATCAACAAAAGCTTAGTAAATATATCAACTTATCCATTTTCATGTTCTATTTCGTTATTCAAAAGCATAAAAGCAGAAGTGTTACCTGCGGTGTCTCGGCCCAGAGTCCCACATGACAAATGATCAAGTGATGATGATGCTGTCTCTGCGTCCTGTTTGATGAGTTCAGGGTTCAGGACAGACTGTGGGACAAACAAGTGTCACCTCTCTTATTAATGCAGCCTGCTCACAGTGAGCACTGGCATCAAGATAACTGATTAAAACTAGCTGGCATGATCTCATAAAACTGATAATCAGTTAAAATATGAATGTGACAAATAATCTCTAATAAAGCGACACACTGACTCAGAAAACACAAAAGCGTAAAGCTTCATTTGTATTAAATGCAACATTTACAGCTGCAGACTTTAAACACTGTAACTTTAGCCACATAACATTATTTCACTTATTTATTCCTCTTTTCAGTCTTCACTCAGAACCAATAATGAGGAAAACAACTATATTTTTTTATTTGAAAATGATTGCACAAGACTTCTTACTGAGTTGAAACACTTCCTGCAGAGTTTAACCGAGTTATGTAACGACGACGCTGTAAAGAAATAATGTCCCACCATCGTGGAAAATAAGTCCATGCATGCAGCGTTTTGCTGATGAATGTTCCTTTTTGTTAATACTGTAAAAACACGAGCTGTTCCACAGGAAATTAAAGTCAAACGTTGCTTCAGAAGAATCCTGCTGTTTGACTTTGAGCTCAACTTTAATTAAACGAGCGTGAGACGAAGAGAAAAGAGGGATTTCCTGTGTTGAGCTGCTGAATATAGCAGTGAGTGAGAATGCATCAAGATTATTGTAGATTTTGGGCTCCAAAAATAAAGAAGTGTTCCTCAAGTGTCCACTAGGTGGCAGCAGAGAACATGATAAAACTGGAGGTTTGATGGTTTCTGTCCCATTAAACACAGAATGACTTCAGATCAGAGAGAGAAATGATAATAAAACAAATATTCAGTGACCTCTGACCCCTCACAGCGTTTACACTTGATATTTTCTCCTCTTATTCATAACGATCTGCTCTTAATCGCTGTAGTCGTTCTGGATGTGGTAAAAAAAAAAAAGACCATCACATTTAGAAGGAAATCATAGAAAACCTTCATGAGAATATGTTGAAATAACAACAACGTCTGAAGTGAATTAACCTTCACCACATATCTGACATATTTAAAACAAACAACGTGCAACAAGCATCAAGTGTGCAGGTGTAAAACTTTTCTGTTTCTGATGAAATCGTCTCTGATTCCTCTTTCTCACATCAGAGTTTGGAACATGTGGAGATCTGACAGGAAGCTGAAAGATAAAGTCTCTGCAGGAGGAAAACACGTTCCTCTCTCACAGTTTAAACATTTCACCTCTCTGTAGTTTTGTTCTATTTAGTCCGTTTCTGAATCCTTCATCCTGCCGTATTCACCACTTCACCGTCTGGAGTCCGTTAAAGCTCCGCAGCTCTGTGACTTCTTCATGACGTCACCACGTTAAAACCTTCAGCAGCTTGTTTCCTGCTGCAGCTCAGCTCTAAAGTTTACATGTCACATTTAATGCATCAGCTCTTTTACAGCAAAGCTAAAAAAAAAACACCTCAAATAGTAAAAGGATTTTACTTTTTTTCCAGAGATTTTTCAAATTTGGCAGTGTGCATTAAGCATTTTTTACGTTAACTGTTTTTGTTATTTCTTTGTGTGTTTTTGTCTGTTTTATCTGTTTTTTGTGTGTGTTTTGTAATTCTTTTACGTTTTTTATGTGTTTTTTGTGTGTTTTGAGTGTGTTTTTATGTGTGTTTATTATTATTGTTTATTGTGTGTTTTTTGGGGGGAGTTTTTTGCATTTTTTTTATGTATTTATGTGTTTTTTTGTCATTTTTTGTGTTTTTATGTGTTTTTTGTGAATATTTTTGTGTGCTTTTTGTGTTCAAAATGTTGATCCAGTAAGTCAAAATGAAAACAATAATAATCAGGTCATATAGGTGAGGTTGTGCTGAAAACAATGATACCAACACGTCATGGTAAATAAGTCCAAAACCGACAAAATAGCCTCAAACTCCAAAGAGTTAAAAACACAACAGCACTGAATGAGTTTAGAACCGTCATCAGTTCATGTTTGTCTGTTTTATACAGTTTGAAAGTTCACATTCAAGATATTTTTCAGTTTCTGTTCTGTGAAAACATCATATAAATAAGATAATTATAACATTTACCAGTTAATATTTTGTCACATACATTATTTTACAGATAAATCTCTATAATAACCTTGGTCAATAGAAGTGTGATGATTATTTAAAAGATCTCTGCAGAAATAAATAATAGAACGTTTCTCATGTCAGAATCTGTAGATGTGAATCTGATCCACCAGAATAAACAGAAACTTCCACTGATTCTGATCCAGACGTTACCCAACCACGCTGCAGAGCCCTTTGATCCTCTGGGGGTGTGTGTGTGTGTGTGTGTGTGTGTGTGTGGTTTTTGGGGCACATGACGTCGTCCCATGTGAAGCTGTGAAGCCACGTGTTGATCAGGAGAAACACTCCACTCTGGATCTCTGGATCTCTGGATCTCTCTGGATCTCTCTGGATCTCTCTAGATCTCTCTGGATCTCTGGATCTCTCTAGATCTCTGGATCTCTAGATATCTCTGGATCTCTGGATCTCTCTAGATCTCTGGATCTCTCTAGATCTCTGGATCTCTGGATCTCTCTAGATCTCCGGTTCTCTAATCTCTGGATATCTAGACCTCTCTGGATCTATAGATCTCTGGGTCTCTGGATATCTAGATCTCTGGATCTCTGGATCTCTCTAGATCTCTGGATCTCTAGATCTCTGGGTCTCTCTGGATCTCTGGATCTCTGGATCTCTAGATCTCTGGATCTCTCTAGATCTCTGGATCTCTAGATCTCTGGATCTCTCTAGATCTCTGGATCTCTGGATCTCTGGATCTCTCTGGATCTCTGGGTCTCTGGATCTCTAGATCTCTGGATCTCTCTAGATCTCTGGATCTCTAGATCTCTGGATCTCTCTAGATCTCTGGATCTCTGGATCTCTGGATCTCTCTGGATCTCTGGGTCTCTGGATCTCTGGATCTCTGGATCTCTGGGTCTCCGGGTCTCTGGGTCTCTAGATCTCTGGATCTCTCTGGATCTCTCTGGATCTCTGGATCTCTGTGTCCACTACAGGAAGGTCCGTTGAGAAGTTTGATTTGAACCCTCTGATCTGGTCTCTGAGGTCGTGGAGAGTTTGAGCGTTCCAGGCTGATTGAATCCTTCTCTGGTCGTCATTAGTCCTGATTGATCCTTCTCTGGTCGTCATTAGTCCTGATTGATCCTTCTCTGGTCGTCATTAGTCCTGATTGGATCCTTCTCTGGTCGTCATTAGTCCTGATTGATCCTTCTCTGGTCGTCATTAGTCCTGATTGATCCTTCTCTGGTCGTCATTAGTCCTGATTGATCCTTCTCTGGTCTCATTAGTCCTGATTGATCCTTCTCTGGTCTCATTAGTCCTGATTGATCCTTCTCTGGTCTCATTAGTCCTGATTGGGGGAAACACATTTTCCAAATATGCTAAAATAATTTCTCCATCTCCTGATGAGTCAAAGTATTGAAATGTTGTTTTGGAGTGATTTCAGTTCTCATATGAACTAACCAGAACCTATAAATACATTATCAATACATAATTAATACATTATCAACACATTATCAATACATGATCAATACATTATCAATACATAATCAATACATTATCAATACATGGTGCTGTTTGTATTTCATCATCACACTGTAAAAACCAGATCAAACAGTAAATCTGAGGGAAATGATCTTGCTGCATGGACAGATAATTTACCTTGACAAGATTTATTACATTAAGATTATTAAATCTAGAAATAAGCATGTTGAACACTTAAAATAAGAAATTAACTCTTAAAACCAGATAAATGATCTAACACTTCTAAATCTAAAGTTTTTTTTATCTTGGTAAGAACCAAATAATCATCAGGTCACTCTGCTCGGGCCAGTTCATCACTGCTGGCAGCTTTACTTTATCTGGTTTAAGAGTTAATTTATTATTTCAAGTGTTCAACATGCTTATTTCTAGATTTAATAATCTGCAGTGCACATCTTTTGTTTTATGGTATTTAAAGATCCAACTGTTCCTGAAGTCAACACGAAGACTCCAGAGAAGAGTTTTACATTGATTGACAGCTTTCTGATCATCTGAGTCATGTTTGTCATGTTTAAAAGGATCAGGGGTTGGTAAGCCCAAATGTTCTTTCCAACCGTTATAATCATAAAGAAACTATGTAGACGGACTAAAATCGGCCATAATGAGGCTGTAAACACGGCGTGATAATGACCAGGAGAAGAACTGATGACAGCAGCCTTCAGTCTGAAACGAGTCGCTAACGCTGCTCGCTAACACAAACCAGACCTGTGAAACAGCTGGAAGGATTCCAACATGGCCGACCTGCAGGAGGATGGATGAGTTTTATTCTGGAGAATATTCACGTTGTTGGCTTGTTGGCGGCTGTGAAACCGAAGCTGCTGCAGGATTTATTGGCTGCGTGTTGCTCGTTCTGGAGCTGAAGGAAACAGATCCATTTAGTTTGATGGTTCTGTGTTTTTATTGTTTTATTACCTCACGTTTTACTGACTGGGATCAGTGCTCCATGAAGAACTGAACTGAACTGCATCTATAATGCAGTATAGCTAATCATGCCAACAATGAAACATCATTGTTAGCTATAATGCATTATAGATGCGTCTATATGAACCTCACTTTACTTAAAGCATACATTGATCATTTATTTATACTTAAGGCATCCTATGAGTCCTTATAACAATTGATTGTTGAGGTGTGTGTATAGAGGGGTATGAGTAGTTGTAATGTATTATAAGCCTCATCAGTCAGCCTGTAGTTTATAACCAGTCAAGAGCACTCATAAGACACTTGGATTTATAAGTCATTATAAGCTATATTTATAACTGTTGATATAGTGCATCATGAAGCTTTATATGTGTTTATGAGTGCAGTCATAATGCATTATGATTGATTATAATGAGCATTATAATTCACTATGGATGCGCTCATAATGCACTATAGATGTATTCTTCATAGAAAGTCTTACCACTATTTCTATTTAACCTATTCTAAATACATTGTGGTAGAATCATTGTGGTATAATAAGGAGCAGGTTTTATTTAAAGAGCAGGAACAAAGGAAATGTTTTAGATCTGTTCATTAAAACATTTTCCTTATTAAGTCAATAGACCCAACAGTCTGATGTTTCTGTGGACTCTTTTAAAATTCACTTGAAGACCAGATCTCTTTTAGACATTTGGACGACCACCAAGCATAGTACATATTATTTTATAATTTTTATGTTTCATTGTGTTTTAACTGTGTTTTAATTGTCTTATGTCCCCCTATTTTCTTTTTTTCTTTTCATCTTCTGTGAAGCACTTTGTGATTTTATCTGTGAAAAGTGTTCTATAAATAAACTTTACTTACTGACTAACAGAGGAGGAACTTTCAGAGAGAAAGTGAAGTCAACCTGCTGCTGCCACATTACAGCATGAATAATAATAATGATAATAATAATAACTACAGACTAATAATAATAATAATAATAATAATAATAACTACAGACTAATAATAATAATAATAATGCATCAGTTTTATATAGCGCTTTTCAAAATACACAAAGACGCTTTACAAAAAACACAGAGTGAACAAATGTACAATACATACAGTACATACATACATGCATACAAACACATACAAATATTCAAAAACAACAATACAGTGGATAGGAAAGAGATAAGAAGACAGAGGGTGGAAAATGATTTATCAGGTGTTGTAAGTGATGTTGAAGAGGTGGGTTTTGAGTTGACTTTTGAAAGACGGCAGTGAGTCGGAGTTTCGGATGGCCAGGGGGATGGAGTTCCAGAGGGTAGGGGCGGCAATGGAAAAAGCTCTGTCCCCTATGGTGCGGTATTTGGTCCTGGTGATGGTGGTGAGGGTGTTGGCGTCAGTGTTCGGTGGGGGTGAATGGGGCGATGGAGGAGATCTGTCAGGTATGAAGGGGCAAGGTTGTTTAGGGCTTTGTAGGTGGTGAGGAGGATCTTGAAGTGTATGCGTTGTTTTACGGGAAGCCAGTGAAGTTGACGGAGGATGGGCGTGATGTGTTCTCTGGAGGGGGTGTGGGTGAGCAGTCGGGCAGCGGAGTTTTGTATATATTGCAGTTTTTGAAGGACAGTGGAGGGGAGGCCATACAGGATGCTATTGCAGTAGTCGAGTCTGGAGGTGATGAAGGCATGAATTAGTGTTTCAGCGGCTGAGAAGGAGAGAGTGGATCGAAGGCGTGCTATGTTGCGGAGGTGGAAAAAGGATGTTTTGGTGGCGTTGTTTATGACTTGAAGGAGAGTGCGGGGTCCATGTAGATGCCAAGGTTTCTGACCAGGAGGGAGGGAGTGACAGAGTGACCATCGATACAGAGTGTGAAGTTCTCGGAGGTGGGGAGGGTGGATTTTGGGCCGAAGATTATAATTTCAGTTTTACTGCTGTTGAGTTTGAGGAAGTTGTGGTCCATCCAGGTTTTTATGTCGGTGAGGCAGTTGGTGAGGGTGGAGAGAACAGTTGGAGTGATGGTTTTGGTGGTGATGTAGAGTTGAGTGTCGTCGGCATAGCAGTGAAAGTGAAGTCCATGGCGGCAGATGATGTGACCAAGTGGGAGCATGTAGAGGATGAAGAGGATGGGGCCAAGCACTGAGCCTTGGGGGACTCCGTGTGAGACAGGGGTGGTGTGGGATGTGTGATTGTTTATTGCGAT